>NC_052953.1:12975936-13103575 GCF_013358895.1 Oreochromis aureus | reverse complement strand
TCATTTAACAAGTATATTTGAAGGACCCTTAGCATGTTCAGCATTTTTTCAGCTGTCCATTTTGCTTTTCCAATTTTTCTGTTTAAGTTATTACTATTGTGCTAAATCATAGCATTTCTGCTGTTTTATAAGATTTTGCTAAATTTAGTATTTCTGATTAATTGTGTTTTTCTACCAAATCATAGTACAGTATTTTTTGCTTTTATAGGATTTTATAGGATATTTATATTGCTTGATATAGTATTTCTTCTTATTATAGGATTTGTGCTTAATATAGTATTTCTGCTAAATGTAGTATTTATGCTTAATCATAGTATTTCTATATATTTCTGCCAGGTCCCCAGGCAGCCAATCCTCTGTGAGGACTGAGGCATTCAAATTTACATATCAGGGCCTGCACGGCTTCTCACCCAGCCAATCTTATCTTAGGGATGCAACATTCAAATTTACAAATCAGGGCCTGCACGGCTTCCCAGCCAGCCAATCATATCTGAGGTCTGCCCTTTCTTCTTTCGTCATATCTCAGCGACAGATGTACAAAGAGCAATGCAAATCACAGTCAAAGTACACCAAAGTCCGCTGATTCACCCAGTACAAGAATTATGCTTCTAGTCCACCTAGTTTTTGAGTTACACGACGTTTTATAACTCCAAAAACGGCGTTTTTTTAAGCCTCTCACTGCAGTCTAATTCTGACTGCTCATCACCCTGTTGTCCAGGCGCCGCTCTTTCCCAATTCTGCAAACATTTATGATTTTAGCAGCTTTTCTAATATGGACCTCAGATTCTTGTTAACACTCCATGGCACAAATACTGTTCCCTTTAGGCTCTGTGTATGTGTGTGTATCAAATTTCTCCATTTTAAAGTATTACTCCTCCATAATTGTATTTCTGTTAAATCAAAGTACTTTTACTACATCTTAGTACTTCTGCTCAATCATAGTATTTCTGCTAAATCATAGTATTTTGCCAAATTATGGTTTTTGTGCCAAATCATAACATTTGTTTTATGTTATAGTATTACTACTAAGTGGAGGAATTTCTGTCATGTTACAGTATATGTGCTGATTACAGTATTTCTGCTAAATCATAGTATTTCACCATATTATATTTTTCTTTTTAAATATAGCATTTCTGCTATATAATTTTATTTCTGCTATGTTATAATATTTGTGTTAAACCAGGTAATTCTGCTGAAACATAGTATTTCTGCCAAATTACAGTATTTGTGCTAAAACATAGTATGTGTTTTTAAAATTTCAATATTAATAGTATTTTACAGTGTCTCTGGTAAATTGCAGCATTTCTGCTATGTTGTACTGTTTTTCTAAATCATAGTATTTCTGTAATGTTTAAGAATGTTTGGGTAAATATATTCTTTCTGTTATCTTATACTATTTCTCCCTAAATTCTTGTATTTTTGAGAAGTTATCGTGTTTCTGGTAAGTTACAATATTTCTGCTAAGTTCTGCTATGCTATTGTATTTCTGCCAAGTATTATGTTTCCTCTAAGATATTACAGTTCTGTTAAGTTACCACATTTTAGCAAAGTTCCTTTGCTTCTGCAAAGCTTTACAAATTCTGCAACTTTTCAGCTTTTTCTGCTAGTTTCAGCAGACAGCTTCAGCATTACAGCATCCACACTGCATTTTCGCAGGAAATGCAAATTTTTCTAGTTATTATTATTCTCCAGTTTCCACTGAAATTTTGCAGCGAATCTCGCCTCGCAGTTTTGAGACAAGCTTCATATATGTTACCTCATTTTGTGCGGCCGGATCTGGAATGGTGTGCTATGACTTTTGGTGTTTATGAATTTTATAGTTTTTAAATATTAATATTTTAGTGAAAAATTTTCCGCGCTCCTCTGCCAAACAGTTTTGACATTAGGGTTACATATGTTAGATCATTTTGTGCGGCTGGAGCTGGACTATTATGTTATGACTTTTGGTGTTTATAACTTTATAGTTTTTAAATATTAATATTTTAGTGCAAATTTAGGCCAATTCATCTTTTGGCGCCAAATAAACAGACTTCATTTGTGGTGTGTTGGTTCTCTCTAGTGGTATGCCGGGAGTGGTACAGCCTGTGTACCCTTATTTGGATTACCGTAATGATGACAATTTCAACGGTGCGCACAGCGCCGCTGCTTTCAGGAGCCATTGGAATTTTTAAGGTTGCGCAAATCATTCAAAAGTTACGGTAATGCTTGGTGGAAAACTCAATATCCCACAATTCATAGCACGCCTCTACAGAGTGAACAATGGCGGCCACCACTTCGCTTTTATATGTCTTTTATTCGTGTTTCTAGGTCACAAAATAAGCTTTTAAGATATTTTCAGGCGAGAATGTAGGTGTGTAAACTTCAAATATCTGCTTGTTTTATCAAGACATCCCATATTTAGCGACAGTGCTCTGACTACGCCGGTCCTGCCTGACAGCTAGCCGGCTACCTAGCTGGCTACCTAGCTAGCCGCCGCACTTGGCTGCAAATGGATAGCGAGGGACTCTCTGTCGTTTCACCTCCCTGGTCTCTCGCAAATGCTCGCATAGAATCGGAGTTACAGCTGGATGTGGAAAAAATAACTGAGTTGTTTGGTGGTGGAGCTACAACAGAGGGCAGCTACCCACCGTGTGTGTGACAGAAAGGACATGCCGCCAACGAGACATATGAGGCCGGGCAGGCGATTGCTAACGCCGGTGGTCAATCATGGATCAGGGAAAGCGAAGGCAGGAGCGTGAGGTGAACTGAATTTCAGGTAAGAAGTTATGAACTGCACTCTATTTGGGTCAGATATAAACCGAGTTTAGGTGTAGTTTATTTAGCAGCAGTTCTCTTATGTGTTGCTGATAGTCAAGCTAGCTAGCTAGCGCCGCTTAGCATAGTTAGCTCGCGCCGCTAGCAACCCTTCGTGAAAAAGCACCCAGGCTTGGCTTATATTGAGGCGGTGAAACTCGTGTCAGCACCGTCGCCTCTATTTGGGTCAGATATAAACCGAGTTTAGGTGTAGTTTATTTAGCAGCAGTTCTCTTTATGTGTTGCTGATAGCCGGTTAGCTAGCTAGCGCCGCTAGCATAGTTAGCTCGCTACCGCTAGCAACCCTTCGTGAAAAAGCACCCAGGCTTGGCTTATATTGAGGCGGTGAAACTCGTGTCAGCACCAGTCGCTCTCTATTTGGGTCAGATATAAACCGAGTTTAGGTGTAATTTATTTTCGCTGACCTTTACAATCGTAATGCCACGGAGTTTATATACAGCTGTGTGCGTACTAAGTTACTGACGTTGGACTTTATTTTATTCATTAGGGTTAGTTCATAGAGTTGCCGCGGCCGCATAAACGGAATCGCCCCACATTCAGAGAAAACATTATGATTTATTCTGTCGTTACGAAGCCTCCCCTGTCATTCTCTCGCGTGTTGAAACGTCAATCATGAAACTGATCAATGATCGGCTGTTCGCCTTATTTATCGCGCTAAACAACAGCAGCACGTTTAAGCTTGATCAGCTGTTGTTAGAATTCTTTTGATTTTAATTTCTAGTATCAGCTGATGTTTGCTGGAGCATGAAGATGAAATCAGGAGATGTCCTTACTGAATCATCAGAGCTGAACTGGTGATGGAGAAACAGGTTTACACTTTAGGTGACATGAATGAGTTGAAGGAAGTTATGAGTTGTTTCTGAGAGACAAAGACCAAGCTCCTTTTTTGTGTAGCTGACAGCTGGTAACTGTGCAGGGGCGGATCTAGCAAAGCTTTTAGGGGGAAGCTAGGGCATTAACAGAGAAAGGTGGACACAAAGATATACTTTTCTTTCTTACCTCATATAAAATATTTAGCTTTTATTAAATAGTTATCTGAATCTCACAACCAAAGTTTGTATAATAATACACAGGATTGGCTGTAGACCATTGTTCATAATTCAGAACACTGTGTAAAAATAACAAAAACAAAAGTGAATGCATGTGTGAAAAGTGGTCTATAATGTAATGCTTCAAAGTGTGTTCATGCAAACATTGTCGGGTCTGCCGTGGTACAATGGGACTTCTGCTCATGAACCTGTGTGCACAGCGCCTGCAAATCGGCGCTGTACAAAGTAACTTCATCTTTACACAAAACTGTAAGCTGTCATCTGTGAAGCGTGAGCGGTGTTTGTTTTTACCATAGTTCATGGTGGAGAATGGCTGCTCTTCTGAGTTTTGCTCTCTGTAGCCGCATGAATGGCAAACTACAGTGATTAGCAGCGGCATAGGCACACATAAAATTTCTTCTGAAATTTTCGCTTTCTAGTTATTATTATTATTATTCTCCAGTTTCCGCCTGAAATTTTGCAGCTTAATCTCGCCCGCAGTTTTGAGACAAGCTTCATATATGTTACCTCATTTTGTGCGGCTGGATCAGGAATGGTGTGCTATGACTTTTGGTGTTTATAACTATTATAGTTTTTAAATATTAATATTTTAGTGAAAATTTTCCCGCGCCTCTCTGCCTAACAGTTTTGACAATAGGGTTACATATGTTAGATCATTTTGTGCGGCTGGAGCTGGACTAGTATGGTATACACTTTGGTGTTCATGACTTTTATAGTTTTTGAAATATTTAGATTTTAGTGCAAATTTAGGCCAATTTCCATAGAAACAGACTTTATTTGTGGTGGGTTGGCTCTCTCTAGTGGTATACCGGGAGTAGTACGGCCGAAATCTGTATGCTTGTTTTTAAACTCAATATCCCATAATGCATAGCACGCTCTGCCGAGTTCAACAATGGCGGACACCTCTTCGCTTTTAAACGCCTTTTATTCGTGTTTCTAGGTCACAAAATGAACTTTTAAGATATTTTCAGGCGAGAATGTAGGTGTGTAAACTTCAAATATCTGCTCGCTTTTGTCAAAACATCCCATATTATATCTGACGATGTTGCGGCTAACTAACTAACTAGCTAACTGAGTTGTTTGGTCTTGGCTAACGCAAGCAGCTACAACAGAGAGCAGCTATTCACCGTGTGTGTCAGAAAACATGCGGAACGAGACATAGGAGGCGCGAGGGGACCGCCGATCGACCGTGGTAGATCGTGGATCAGGCAAACCTAAGGCAGGAGCGTGAGGTGAACTGAATTTCAGGTAAGAAGTTATGAATTGCACAGGAGTTTCTATAGAGCTGTGTGCTGCGCTTAAGTTACTGACGTTGAACTTTATTTTATTCATAACGGTTAGTCCGTAGAGTTGCCGTGACAAACGGAATCGTCCCACATTCAGAGAAAATATTACGATTTATTCTGTCGTTATGAAGCCTCCCTGTCATTCTCTGGCCTGTTGCAACTTCAATCGTGAAACTGATCAACGATCGGCTTTTTCGCTCTTGTTTATCGCGCTAAACAACAGCAGCACGTTTTAAGCTTGATCAGCTGTTGTTAGAATTCATTTGATTTAATTTTGCGGCTGGTCCAAACCAGGAGATGTCCTTACTGAATCATCAGAGCTGAACTGGTGATGGAGAAACAGGTTTACCCTTTACAGGGTTGCGAAAATCGCTAGCCCGACGTCCCGGGCCAGCGATTTTTCCAATCGGGCTACCAAAATCCATCTCAGCCCCTGCCCGCCGGGCTATCATGGGAGGGAAAGATATGTCAATGCTTTTGCATTCTTTTCGCAAATGTAGCTGAGTAATTATGTCATCGGCATCGATGAGCCACTGTCAATATGTGACACATTGAAATCGCGTTTGAATTTGGCGCTTGTTTTTTGCTTTCACTTTCACTTTGCGCTAACTGTGTGTAGAGAGCGACAGCACTAATTGGTAAGTCACAGATTAATTGCACACCAATTCCTCTGACATCGCCTTATCAATCGTTAGCTTACTATCAAACATGACAAGTGAAATCTCCTGCAGCAAGCTTAAACGTGATAGAGGCTGATTACGCAGAGAATTGCTGATCGTTATGTAAGTATGCATGTAAGAGCAGATGGATTTAAGCAGGTATTTTAGTTCTGCAGAGCCAAACAAGAGAGGTCAGGGTGAAGAAGGGCAGCCAAAGAAAAGCCAACCACAAAACGGAAAAGTTATGACAAATCAGACTATGAGGGAAAAAGAAAGCGCAGCTTTATGGTTTCATGGACTAAAGAATTTATGTGGCTGGAATACGACGAGCTAAATAACCTCATGTTCTGCCGGGTGTGTTGTGAGTTTCCCTCGATTTCTGAGTCGACAAGCGCCTTTTGTTACTGGGACCAGTCATTTTAAGAAAGACCCCATCAGAACCCATGACAAATGCAAGAAATGCATTATTGCCCAGTCTGCAATATCTTTCCCAGAACAAACACCAATTGCAAAAAGCATACTAAAAATAAACCAAGCATAACAAGAAGTCCTGAAAATCTGTTTAGAACAGCCTACTATGTTGCAAAGAGTGAACTACCACTGGCAAAATTTAGCAGTCTTTGCAAACTTCAAAAAGCAAATGGCCTAGATCTTGGTTGCACTTGCCTCTTACCTGTGATTTCAGTGGAAATGTCAAAAATAAGGATCTGACACAGACTGATTCCTGTTGTACAGTTCTTACAAGTTCATAGAAATTTGTTCAATTAGAACCAAATATTTGAGTTGATGATTGAAATTGTTGTTGTAATTTGTGTTTAAATATTTTTAGATTGATGTTTTGTTTCCTTTACAATATTATACTTTAATGTATAATATTGTAAAGGAAACAAAACATCAATCAAAAATTGTCCTCTCTTTTTTTTTTTTATTCGGCTACTTAAATTTATTACCAAAAACTGAAGAGTGCCTCCCGAAGGGCTACCAGGGATTTTGAAATTTTACGAGCCCTGCTTTAGGTGACATGAATGAGTTGAAGGAAGTTATGAACTGTTTCTCAGAGACAAATAAACACCCAGCTCCTGTTTTTGTGTAGCTGACAGCTGGTAACTGTGCAGGGGCGGATCTAGCAAAGCTTTTTGCCAGGGGCCAGGTAGGGCATTAACAGGAAAGGGGACACAAAGATATACTTTTCTTTCTTACTCGTGATAAAATATTTAGCTTTTTATTAAATAGTTATCTGCATCTCACAACCAAAGTTTGTATAATAATACACAAGATTGGCTGTAGACCATTGTTAATCATTTACTGTGTAAAATAACAAAAACAAAAAGTAAATGCAAAAGTGCATAAATATTTATTTTACGTGTTTGATGTGTGTGGCGGGCGTGGTCTGCAGTGCCGCTGCAGGGGAGGTGGACCCACGGGCGTAAAGTCTGTGCTCTTTTCGGCTGTTTTTTGGTGTGTGTCGGGCTGTCAGTTGAAAAGCTACAGCCGGCTGTGTGGGTACACCAAGCATGTGTGAAAAGTGGTCCATAACGTAATGCTTCAAAGAGTGTTCATGCAAACATTGTCGGGTCTGCCGTGGTACAATGGGACTTCTGCTCATGAACCTGTGTGCACAGCATCTTCAAATCGGGCTGTGCAAAGTCACTTCATCTTTACCCAAAACTGTAAGCTGTCATCTGTGAGGCGCGAGCGGTGTTTGTTTTTACCATAGTTCACGGTGGAGAATGGCTGCTCTTCTGAGTTTTGCTCTTTGTAGCCGTATGAATGTCAAACCACACTGATTCGCAGCGGCATAGGCACACATAAAATTTCTTCTGAAATTTTCGCTTTCTAGTTATGTGTGCCTATGCCAAGAGGCACACATATTACTATTCGTCGGATTTTTATTATTATTATTATTATTCTCCAGTTTCCGCCTGAAATTTTGCAGCGAATCTCGCCCGCAGTTTTGAGACAAGCTTCATATATGTTACCTCATTTTGTGCGGCCGGATCTGGAATGGTGTGCTATGACTTTTGGTCTTTATGAATTTTATAGTTTTTAAATATTAATATTTTAGTGAAAATTTTTCCGCTCCTCTGCCGAACAGTTTTGACATTAGGGTTACATATGTTAGATCATTTTGTGCGGCTGGAGTTGGACTATTATGTCATGACTTTTGGTGTTCATGACTTTTATAGTTTTTAAATATTAATATTTTAGTGCAAATTTAGGCCAATTCATCTTTTGGCGCCAAATAAACAGACTTCATTTGTGGTGTGTTGGCGCCATCTTTTGGTCCCATTGAAACAAATTTCAAACTTCATTTGTGGTGTGTTGGCTCTCTCTAGTGGTATGCCGGGAGTGGTACAGCCTGTCGAACCCTTATTTGATACCGTAATGATGACAATATCAATGGCGCGCACAGCCTCGCTGCTTTCAGGAACCATTGAGGTTTTAAGGTTGCGCAGAACCATTGAATAGTTAGGTGTGTAAACACAATGGCTTCTATGCTTGGTGGAAAACTCCATATCCCACAATTCATAGCACACCTCTGCCGAGTTAAACAATGGCGCCACCACTTCTTTTTATATGTCTTTATTAGTGTTTCTAGGTCACAAAATCAACTTTTAAGATATTTTCAGGCGAGAATGTAGGTGTGTAAACTTCAAATATCTGCTTGTTTTATCATATTAGCGACAGTGCTCTGACGACTCGGTCCTGCCTGACAGCTAGTCGGCTACCCAGCTAGCTGCCGCACTTGGCTGCAAATGCACAGCGAGGGGACTCTCTCTCCTTTCACCTCCTCGTCTCTCGCAAATGCTCGCACAGAATCGGAGTTACAGCTGGATGTGGAAAAATAACTGAGTTGTTTGGTGGTGCTATAATGCGGAGCTACAACAGTGGGCAGCTATCCACCGTGTATGACAGAAAGGACATGCCGCGACCGCCGATCAACCGGTGTTTGCTAACGCGAGGTCAATCGTGGATCAGGGAAAGCGAAGGCAGGAGCGTGAGGTGAACTGAATTTCAGGTAAGAAGTTATGACCTGCACTCTATTTGGGTCAGATATAAACCGAGTTTAGGTGTAGTTTATTTAGCAGCAGTTCTCTTATGTGTTGTTGATAGCCGGCTAGCTAACTATAGCCTAGCATAGTTAGCTCGCGCCGCGCGACCCCTTCGACAAAAAGCACCCAGGCTTGGCTTATATTGAGGCGGGTGAAACTCGTGTCAGCACCCGGTCGCCGCCGACAGTATGTGTTTTAGCTGGACTTATTTTTCGCTTATATGGGCCGATGATGCTGGAAACCGAAGGCAGGAGCGTGAGGTGAACTGAATTTCAGGTAAGAAGTTATGAACTGCACTCTATTGGGTCAGATATAAACCGAGTTTAGGTGTAGTTTGTTTTCATTGTGCTGACTTTTTACAATCGTACTGCGTGCTAGCTAGCACGACGGGAGTTTTGTATACAGCTGTGTCGCGCTAAGTTACTGACGTTGGACTTTATTTTATTCATAAGGGTTCGTTCGTCAGAGTTGCCGTACAAACGGAATCGTGCCACATTCAGAGAAAATATTACGATTTATTCTGTCGCTACGAAGCCTCCCTGTCATTCTCTGCCTGTTGCAACTTCAATCATGAAACTGATCAATGATCGGCTTTTTCGCTTCTTGTTTGTTTATCGCCTAAACAACAGCTGCACGCTTAAGCTTGATCAGCTGTTTTAGAATTCATTTGCTTCTAATTTCTAGTATCAGCTGATGTCGATGTGGAAAAATAACTGAGTTGTTTGGTGGTGGAGCTACAACAGAGGGCAGCTATCCACCGGTGTGTGACAGAAAGGACATGCCATGAACGAGACATAAAAGGCGGTGAGGCTACCGCCCGATCGACCGTGTTTGCTAACGCGGAGGTCAATCGTGGATCAGGGAAAGCGAAGGCAGGAGCGTGAGGTGAACTGAATTTCAGGTAAGAAGTTATGACCTGCACTCTATTTGGGTCAGATATAAACCGAGTTTAGGTGTAGTTTATTTTTACCAGTTGACTTTTTCAATCACTTACAATAACTTGTACTGCGTGCTAGCTAGCACGAGGGAGTTTGTATACAGCTGTGTGCGCGCTAAGTTACCGATGTTACCGATGTTGAACTTTATGACAGCCTCCCTGTCATTCTCTCGCCTGTTGAAACTTCAGTCATGAAACTGATCAATGATCGGCTTTTCTCTCTTGTTTGTTTATCGCGCTAAACAACAGCAGCATGTTTCAAAGCTTGATCAGCTGTTGTTAGAATTCATTTGCTTTTAATTTCTAGTATCAGCTGATGTTTGCTGCAGCCACAGCTGTAAAACGGCTGTTCCAAACCAGATGTCCTTACTGAATCATCAGAGGTGAACAGGTGATGGAGAAACAGGTTTACCCTTAGGTGACATGAATGAGTTGAAGGAAGTTATGAACTGTTTCTGACAGACAAACATACACCAAGCTCCTTTTTGTGTAGCTGACAGCTGGTAACTGTGCAGGGGCGGATCTAGCAAAGCTTTTGCCAGGGGGCCAGGTAGGGCATTAACAGAGAAAGGTGGACACAAAGATATACTTTTCTTTCTTACTCTCATATAAAATATTTAGCTTTTATTAAATAGTTATCTGAATCTTACAACCAAAGTTTGTATAATAATACACAAGATTGGCTGTAGACCATTGTTCATCATTCAGAACACTGTGTAAAAATAACAAAAACAAAAAGTGAATGCAAAAGTGCATAAATATTTATTTTACGTGTTTCATGTGTGTGGCGGGCGTGGTCTGCAGTGCCGCTGCAGGGGAGGTGGACCCACCTGAGCGGCACCTGCAGTCACGCCTCGGGCGTAGTCTGTGCTCTCGGCTGTTTTTGGGTGTGTGTCGGGCTGTGAGTTGAAAAGCTACAGCCGGCTGTTTGGGTACACCAACCATGTGTGAAAAGTGGTCCATAACGTAATGCTTCAAAGCGTGTTCATGCAAACATTGTCGGATCTGCCGTGGTACAATGGGACTTCTGCTCATGAACCTGTGTGCACAGCGCCTGCAAATCGGCGCTGTAATGGTAACTTCATCTTTACCCAAAACTGTAAGCTGTCATCTGTGAGGCGCGAGCGGTGTTTGTTTTACCATAGTTCATGGTGGAGAATAGCTGCTCTTCTGAGTTTTGCTCTCTGTAGCTGTATGAATGGCAACCACACTGATTACCAGCGGCATAGGCACACATAAAATTTCTTCTGAAATTTTCCTTTCTAGTTATTATTATTATTATTCTTCAGTTTCCGCCTGAAATTTTGCAGTGTAAACTCGCCCCACAGTTTTGAGACAAGCTTCATATATGTTATCTCATTTTGTGCGGCTGGATCAGGAATGGTGTGCTATGACTTTTGGTGTTTATAACTATTATAGTTTTTAAATATTAATATTTTAGTGAAAATTTTCCAGCCGCGCTTCTCTGCCAAACAGTTTTGAAAATAGGGTTACATATGTTAGATCATTTTGTGCGGCTGGAGCTGGACTAGTATGGTATACACTTTTGGTGTTTATGACTTTTATAGTTTTTGAAATATTTAGATTTTAGTGCAAATTTAGGCCAATTTCCATAGAAACAGACTTTATTTGTGGTGGGTTGTTTCTCTCTAGTGGTATACCGGGAGTAGTACGGCTGAAAATCTGTATGCTTGTTACAAAACTCCACCCATATCCCATAATTCATAGCACCCCTCTGCCGAAGTTAAACAATGGCGGACACCACTTCTGCTTTTATATGTCTTTTATTCGTGTTTCTAGGTCACAAAATACACTTTTAAGATATTTTCAGGCGAGAATGTAGGTGTGTAAACTTCAAATATCTGCTCGCTTTATCAAGACATCCCATATTAGCGACAATTTCTTAAGTGTTGCTGATAGTCGGTTAGTTAGCTAGCGCCGCTAGCTTAGCTAGCTAGCGCCCTTCGTGAAAAACCACCCAGGCTTGGCTGATAGTGAGGTGGCTAAAATTTGTTTAATCGCCTGATCGCTCGGCAAGGGTCTGTGTCTTAGCTGGACTTATTTTTCGCTTATATGGGCCGATGATGCTGGTCGATGTGGAAAAAATAACTGAGTTGTTTGGTGGTGGAGCTACAACAGAGGGCAGCTATCCACCGTGTGTGTGACAGAAAGGACATGCCGCGAACGAGACATACAAGGCGGTGAGGCTACTGCCGATCGTCCGGTGTTTGCTAACGCTGGAGGTCAATCGTGGATCAGGAAAGCGAAGGCAGGAGCGTGAGGTGAACTGAATTTCAGGTAAGAAGTTATGACCTGCACTCTATTTGGGTCAGATATAAACCGAGTTTAGGTGTAGTTTATTTAGCAACAGTTCTCTTACGTGTTGCTGATAGCGGCTGCTGGTTTTAGCTAGCGCCGCTAGCTTAGCTAGCTAGCGCTGCTAGCGACACCTTCGTGAAAACCACCCAGGCTTGGCTGATAGTGAGGTGGCTAAAATTTGTTTAATCGCCCGATCGCCGGCAAGGGTCTGTGTCTTAGCTGGACTTATTTTTCGCTTATATGGGCCGATGATGCTGGTCGATGTGGAAAAAATAACTGAGTTGTTTGGTGGTGGAGCTACAACAGAGGGCAGCTATCCACCGTGTGTGACAGAAAGGACATGCCGCGAACGAGACATACAAGGCGGTGAGGCTACCGCCGATCGACGGTGTTTGCTAACGGAGGTCAATCGTGGATCAGGGAAAGCGAAGGCAGGAGCGTGAGGTGAACTGAATTTCAGGTAAGAAGTTATGACCTGCACTCTATTTGGGTCAGATATAAACCGAGTTTAGGTGTAGTTTATTTAGCAGCAGTTCTCTTATGTGTTGCTGATAGCCGGCTAGCTAGCTAGTGCCGCTAGCATAGTTAGCTCGCGCCGCTAGCGACCCTTCGTGAAAAAGCACCCAGGCTTGGCTTATATTGAGGCGGGTGACACTCGTGTCAGCACCGGTCGTCGCCGACAGTATGTGTTTTAGCTGGACTTATTTTTCGCTTATATGGACCGATGATTTATTTATTTATTCATTTTAGTAATGGTATAAACAGTGAAAGGTGGTGGATTGGCCAGATGTAAACTTCAAATATCTGCTCGTGTTACCAAGACATCCCATATTAGCTCTGATGTTTTCGGTGCCTGCAAAGAGCTAGACAGGTAGCTAGCTAACCCGAGCTGGCTGTCTTTTTGACTCAGGGTCATAGCTGGACTTATTTTTCGTTTTTTTATGAGCCGATGAGGTTTTTTTTTAGTAACGGTACAAACAGTGAAAGGCGGTGGATTGTCCAGATGCTGGTCGATGTGGGAAAAAATAACTGAGTTGTTTGGTAGTCGCTGACGCGGAGCTACAACCGAGGGCAGCTATCCACCGTGTGTGTCAGAAAGAACATGCGGGAACGAGGCGGCGAGGCGACCGCCGATCGACCGGTGGTAGATCGTGGATCAGGGAAACCAAGGCAGGAGAAGCAGGCGGCTGCCGGTCGGAGCGTGAGGTGAACTGAATTTCAGGTAAGAAGTTATGACCTGCACTCTATTTGGGTCAGATATAAACCGAGTTTAGGTGTAGTTTATTTTTGTTGTGCTGACTTTTTACAATCAGTTATAATAACTCGTACTGCGTGGTAGCTAGCACGATGGAGTTTATGACAGCCTCCCTGTCATTCTCTCGCCTGTTCAAACTTCAGTCATGAAACTGATCAGTGATCGCTTTTTTCTCTTGTTTGTTTATCGCGCTAAACAACAGCAGCACGTTTAAGCTTGATCAGCTGTTGTTAGAATTCATTTGATTTTAATTTCTAGTATCAGCTGATGTTTGCTGGAGCCACAGCTGTAGAAGCGGCTGGTCGAAACCAGGAGATGACCTTACTGAATCATCAGAGCTGAACTGGTGATGGAGAAACAGGTTTACCTTTTTTTTAGGTGACATGAATGAGTTGAAGGAAGTTATGAACTGTTTCTGAGAGAAATAAACACCAAGCTCCTTTTTTATTTAGCTGACAGCTGGTAACTGTGCAGGGGCGGATCTAGCAAAGCTTTTGCCAGGGGCCAGGTAGGGCATTAACAGAGAAAGGTGGACACAAAGATATACTTTTCTTTCTTACTCTCATACAGGGAGTGCAGAATTATTAGGCAAGTTGTATTTTGAGGAATAATTTTATTATTGAACAACAACCATGTTCTCAATGAACCCAAAAACACATTAATATCAAAGCTGAATGTTTTCGGAAGTAGTTTTAGTTTGTGTTTAGTTTTAGCTATTTTAGGGGATATCTGTGTGTGCAGGTGACTATTACTGTGCATAATTATTAGGCAACTTAACAAAAACAAATATATACCCATTTCAATTATTTATTTTACCAGTGAAACCAATATAACATCTCCACATTCACAAATATACATTTCTGACATTCAAAAACAAAACAAAACAAATCAGCGACCAATATAGCCACCTTTCTTTGCAAGGACACTCAAAAGCCTGCCATCCATGGATTCTGTCAGTGTTTTGATCTGTTCACCATCAACATTGCGTGCAGCAGCAACCACAGCCTCCCAGACACTGTTCAGAGAGGTGTACTGTTTTCCCTCCTTGTAAATCTCACATTTGATGATGGACCACAGATTCTCAATGGGGTTCAGATCAGGTGAACAAGGAGGCCATGTCATTAGTTTTTCTTCTTTTAAACCCTTTCTTGCCAGCCACGCTGTGGAGTACTTGGACTGCGTGTGATGGAGCATTGTCCTGCATGAAAATCATGTTTTTCTTGAAGGATGCAGACTTTTTCCTGTACCACTGCTTGAAGAAGGTGTCTTCCAGAAACTTGCAGTAGGACTGGGAGTTGAGCTTGACGCCATCCTCAACCCGAAAAGGCCCCACAAGCTCACCTTTGATGATACCAGCCCAAACCAGTACTCCACCTCCACCTTGCTGGCGTCTGAGTGGGACTGGAGCTCTCTGCCCTTTACCAATCCAGCCACGGGCCCATCCATCTGGCCCATCAAGACTCACTCTCATTTCATCAGTCCATAAAACCTTAGAAAATCAGTCTTGAGATATTTCTTGGCCCAGTCTTGACGTTTCAGCTTGTGTGTCTTGTTCAGTGGTGGTCGTCTTTCAGCCTTTCTTACCTTGGCCATGTCTCTGAGTATTGCACACCTTGTGCTTTTGGGCACTCCAGTGATGTTGCAGCTCTGAAATATGGCCAAACTGGTGGCAAGTGGCATCTTGGCAGCTGCACGCTTGACTTTTCTCAGTTCATGGGCAGTTATTTTGCGCCTTGGTTTTTCCACACGCTTCTTGCGACCCTGTTGACTATTTTGAATGAAACGCTTGATTGTTCGATGATCACGCTTCAGAAGCTTTGCGATTTTAAGACTGCTGCATGCCTCTGCAAGATATCTCACTATTTTTGACTTTTCTGAGCCTGTCAAGTCCTTCTTTTGACCCATTTTGCCAAAGGAAAGGAAGTTGCCTAATAATTATGCACACCTGATATAGGGTGTTGATGTCATTAGACCATACCCTTCTCATTAAAGAGATGCACATCACCTAATATGCTTAATTGGTAGTAGGCTTTCGAGCCTATACAGCTTGGAGTAAGACAACATGCATGAAGAGGATGATGTGGACAAAATACTCATTTGCCTAATATTTCTGCACTCCTGTATAAAATATTTAGCTTTTATTAAATAGTTATCTGAATCTTACAACCAAAGTTTGTATAATAATACACAAGATTGGCTGTAGACCATTGTTCATCATTCAGAACACTATGTAAAAATAACAAAAACAAAAAGTGAATCCGAAAGTGCATACATATTTATTTTATGTGTTTGATGTGTGTCGGGCGTGGTCTGCAGTGCCGCTGCAGGGGAGGTGGACCCACGGGTGTAAAGTCTGTGCTCTCTTGGCTGTTTTTGGGTGTGTGTTGGGCTATGAGTTGAAAAGCTACGGCTGCCTGTGTGGGTACACCAACCATGTGTGAAAAGTGGTCCATAACGTAATGCTTCAAAGCATGTTCATGCAAACATTGTCGGGTCTGCCGTGATACAATGGGACTTCTGCTCATGAACCTCTGTGCACAGCGTCTGCAAATCGGGGCTGTAATGAAGTCACCTCATCTTTACCCAAAACTGTAAGCTGTCATCTGTGAGGCGCGAGCGGTGTTTGTTTTATCATAATTCATGGTGGAGAATGGCTGCTCTGCTGAGTTTTGCTCTCTGTAGCCGTATGAATGGCAAACTACACTGATTAGCAGCGGCATAGGCACACATAAAATTTCTTCTGAAATTTTCGCTTTCTAGTTATTATTATTATTCTTCAGTTTCCGCCTGAAATTTTGCAGCTGAAACTCGCCCCGCAGTTTTGAGACAAGCTTCATATATGTTACCTCATTTTGTGC
This sequence comes from Oreochromis aureus, assembly GCF_013358895.1. Lineage (NCBI taxonomy): Eukaryota > Metazoa > Chordata > Actinopteri > Cichliformes > Cichlidae > Oreochromis > Oreochromis aureus. The sequence continues at coordinate 13,087,345 of NC_052953.1, read as the reverse complement.
GGCTGGATCAGGAATGGTGTGCTATGACTTTTGGTGTTTATAACTATTATAGTTTTTAAATATTAATATTTTAGTGAAAATTTTCCCGCGCTTCTCTGCCAAACAGTTTTGAAAATAGGGTTACATATGTTAGATCATTTTGTGCGGCTGGAGCTGGACTAGTATGGTATACACTTTTGGTGTTTATGACTTTTATAGTTTTTGAAATATTTAGATTTTAGTGCAAATTTAGGCCAATTTCCATAGAAACAGACTTTATTTGTGGTGGGTTGGCTCTCTCTAGTGGTATACCGAGGGAGTAGTACGGCTGAAAATCTGTATGCTTGTTACAAAACTCCATATCCCATAATTCATAGCACCCTCTGCCGAGTTAAACAATGGCGGACACCACTGCGTTTTATATGTCTTTTATTCGTGTTTCTAGGTCACAAAATACACTTTTAAGATATTTTCAGGCGAGAATGTAGGTGTGTAAACTTCAAATATCTGCTCGTTTTATCAAGACATCCCATATTAGCGACAATTCTCTTAAGTGTTGCTGATAGTCGGTTAGCTAGCTAGCGCCGCTAGCTTAGCTAGCTAGCGCCCTTCGTGAAAAAACCACCCAGGCTTGGCTGATAGTGAGGTGGCTAAAATTTGTTTAATCGCCTGATCGCCGGCAAGGGTCTGTGTCTTAGCTGGACTTATTTTTCGTTTATATGGGCCGATGATGCTGGTCGATGTGGAAAAAATAACTGAGTTGTTTGGTGGTGGAGCTACAACAGAGGGCAGCTATCCACCGTGTGTGACAGAAAGGACATGCCGCGAACGAGACATACAAGGCGGTGAGGCTACCGCCCGATCGACCGGTGTTTGCTAACGCGGAGGTCAATCGTGGATCAGGAAAGCGAAGGCAGGAGCGTGAGGTGAACTGAATTTCAGGTAAGAAGTTATGACCTGCACTCTATTTGGGTCAGATATAAACCGAGTTTAGGTGTAGTTTATTTTCGTTGTGCTGACTTTTTCAATCACTTACAATAACTTGTACTGCGTGCTAGCTAGCACGAGGGAGTTTGTATACAGCTGTGTGCGCGCTAAGTTACCGATGTTACCGATGTTGAACTTTATGACAGCCTCCCTGTCATTCTCTCGCCTGTTGAAACTTCAGTCATGAAACTGATCAATGATCGGCTTTTCTCTCTTGTTTGTTTATCGCGCTAAACAACAGCAGCATGTTTAAGCTTGATCAGCTGTTGTTAGAATTCATTTGCTTTTAATTTCTAGTATCAGCTGATGTTTGCTGCAGCCACAGCTGTAAAAACGGCTGTTCCAAACCAGATGTCCTTACTGAATCATCAGAGGTGAACAGGTGATGGAGAAACAGGTTTACCCTTAGGTGACATGAATGAGTTGAAGGAAGTTATGAACTGTTTCTGACAGACAAATATACACCAAGCTCCTTTTTTTGTGTAGCTGACAGCTGGTAACTGTGCAGGGGCGGATCTAGCAAAGCTTTTGCCAGGGGGGCCAGGTAGGGCATTAACAGAGAAAGGTGGACACAAAGATATACTTTTCTTTCTTACTCTCATATAAAATATTTAGCTTTTATTAAATAGTTATCTGAATCTTACAACCAAAGTTTGTATAATAATACACAAGATTGGCTGTAGACCATTGTTCATCATTCAGAACACTGTGTAAAAATAACAAAAACAAAAAGTGAATGCAAAAGTGCATAAATATTTATTTTACGTGTTTCATGTGTGTGGCGGGCGTGGTCTGCAGTGCCGCTGCAGGGGAGGTGGACCCACCTGAGCGGCACCTGCAGTCACGCCCTCGGGCGTAGTCTGTGCTCTCTCGGCTGTTTTTGGGTGTGTGTCGGGCTGTGAGTTGAAAAGCTACAGCCGGCTGTTTGGGCACACCAACCATGTGTGAAAAGTGGTCCATAACGTAATGCTTCAAAGCGTGTTCATGCAAACATTGTCGGATCTGCCGTGGTACAATGGGACTTCTGCTCATGAACCTGTGTGCACAGCGTCTGCAAATCGGCGCTGTACGAAGTAACTTCATCTTTACCCAAAACTGTAAGCTGTCATCTGTGAGGCGCGAGCGGTGTTTGTTTTTACCATAGTTCATGGTGGAGAATAGCTGCTCTTCTGAGTTTTGCTCTCTGTAGCTGTATGAATGGCAAACTACACTGATTACCAGCGGCATAGGCACACATAAAATTTCTTCTGAAATTTTCCCTTTCTAGTTATTATTATTATTATTCTTCAGTTTCCGCCTGAAATTTTGCAGCGAAACTCGCCCCACAGTTTTGAGACAAGCTTCATATATGTTACCTCATTTTGTGCGGCTGGATCAGGAATGGTGTGCTATGACTTTTGGTGTTTATAACTATTATAGTTTTTTAAATATTAATATTTTAGTGAAAATTTTCCCGCGCTTCTCTGCCAAACAGTTTTGAAAATAGGGTTACATATGTTAGATCATTTTGTGCGGCTGGAGCTGGACTAGTATGGTATACACTTTTGGTGTTTATGACTTTTATAGTTTTGAAATATTTAGATTTTAGTGCAAATTTAGGCCAATTTCCATAGAAACAGACTTTATTTGTGGTGGGTTGGCTCTCTCTAGTGGTATACCGGGAGTAGTACGGCTGAAAATCTGTATGCTTGTTACAAAACTCCATATCCCATAATTCATAGCACCCTCTGCCGAGTTAAACAATGGCGGACACCACTTGCGTTTTATATGTCTTTTATTCGTGTTTCTAGGTCACAAAATACACTTTTAAGATATTTTCAGGCGAGAATGTAGGTGTGTAAACTTCAAATATCTGCTCGTTTTATCAAGACATCCCATATTAGCGACAATTCTCTTAAGTGTTGCTGATAGCGGCTAGCTAGCTAGCTAAGCGCCCTTCGTGAAAAACCACCCAGGCTTGGCTGATAGTGAGGTGGCTAAAATTTGTTTAATCGCCTGATCGCTTCGGCAAGGGTCTGTGTCTTAGCTGGACTTATTTTTCGTTTATATGGGCCGATGATGCTGGTCGATGTGGGAAAAATAACTGAGTTGTTTGGTGGTGGAGCTACAACAGAGGGCAGCTATCCACCGGTGTGTGACAGAAAGGACATGCCATGAACGAGACATACAAGGCGGTGAGGCTACTGCCGATCGTCCGGTGTTTGCTAACGCGGAGGTCAATCGTGGATCAGGGAAAGCGAAGGCAGGAGCGTGAGGTGAACTGAATTTCAGGTAAGAAGTTATGACCTGCACTCTATTTGGGTCAGATATAAACCGAGTTTAGGTGTAGTTTATTTAGCAACAGTTCTCTTTACGTGTTGCTGATAGTCGGCTGGCTAGCTAGCTAGCGCCGCTAGCTTAGCTAGCTGAAGCGTGCTAGCGACCTTCGTGAAAAACCACCCAGGCTTGGCTGATAGTGAGGTGGCTAAAATTTGTTTAATCGCCCGATCGCTCGGCAAGGGTCTGTGTCTTAGCTGGACTTATTTTTCGTTTATATGGGCCGATGATGCTGGTCGATGTGGAAAAATAACTGAGTTGTTTGGTGGTGGAGCTACAACAGAGGGCAGCTATCCACCGGTGTGTGACAGAAAGGACATGCCGCGAACGAGACATACAAGGCGGTGAGGCTACCGCCGATCGACCGGTGTTTGCTAACGCGGAGGTCAATCGTGGATCAGGAAAGCGAAGGCAGGAGCGTGAGGTGAACTGAATTTCAGGTAAGAAGTTATGACCTGCACTCTATTTGGGTCAGATATAAACCGAGTTTAGGTGTAGTTTATTTAGCAGCAGTTCTCTTATGTGTTGCTGATAGCGGGTTAGCTAGCTAGTGCCGCTAGCATAGTTAGCTAGCACCGCTAGCGACCCTTCGTGAAAAAGCACCCAGGCTTGGCTTATATTGAGGCGGGTGACACTCGTGTCAGCACCCGGTCGCTCGCCGACAGTATGTGTTTTAGCTGGACTTATTTTTCGTTTATATGGACCGATGATTTATTTATTTATTCATTTTAGTAATGGTATAAACAGTGAAAGGTGGTGGATTGGCCAGATGTAAACTTCAAATATCTGCTCGTGTTACCAAGACATCCCATATTAGCTCTGATGTTTTCGGTGCCTGCAAAGAGCTAGACAGGTAGCTAGCTAACCCGAGCTGGCTGTCTTTTTGACTCAGGGTCATAGCTGGACTTATTTTTCGTTTTTATGAGCCGATGAGGGTTTTTTTTTAGTAACGGTACAAACAGTGAAAGGCGGTGGATTGTCCAGATGCTGGTCGATGTGGGAAAAAATAACTGAGTTGTTTGGTAGTCGCTGACGCGGAGCTACAACCGAGGGCAGCTATCCACCGTGTGTGTCAGAAAGAACATGCGGGAACGAGGCGGCGGCGACCGCCCGATCGACCGGTGGTAGATCGTGGATCAGGAAACCGAAGGCAGGAGAAGCAGGCGGCTGCCGGTCGGAGCGTGAGGTGAACTGAATTTCAGGTAAGAAGTTATGACCTGCACTCTATTTGGGTCAGATATAAACCGAGTTTAGGTGTAGTTTATTTTTGTTGTGCTGACTTTTTTTACAATCAGTTATAATAACTCGTACTGCGTGGTAGCTAGCACGATGGAGTTTATGACAGCCTCCCTGTCATTCTCTCGCCTGTTCAAACTTCAGTCATGAAACTGATCAGTGATCGGCTTTTCTCTCTTGTTTGTTTATCGCGCTAAACAACAGCAGCACGTTTAAGCTTGATCAGCTGTTGTTAGAATTCATTTGATTTTAATTTCTAGTATCAGCTGATGTTTGCTGGAGCCACAGCTGTAGAAGCGGCTGGTGAAACCAGGAGATGACCTTACTGAATCATCAGAGCTGAACTGGTGATGGAGAAACAGGTTTACCTTTTTTTAGGTGACATGAATGAGTTGAAGGAAGTTATGAACTGTTTCTGAGAGAAATAAACACCAAGCTCCTTTTTTTTATTTAGCTGACAGCTGGTAACTGTGCAGGGGCGGATCTAGCAAAGCTTTTGCCAGGGGGCCAGGTAGGGCATTAACAGAGAAAGGTGGACACAAAGATATACTTTTCTTTCTTACTCTCATACAGGAGTGCAGAATTATTAGGCAAGTTGTATTTTTGAGGAATAATTTTATTATTGAACAACAACCATGTTCTCAATGAACCCAAAAACACATTAATATCAAAGCTGAATGTTTTCGGAAGTAGTTTTAGTTTGTGTTTAGTTTTAGCTATTTTAGGGGATATCTGTGTGTGCAGGTGACTATTACTGTGCATAATTATTAGGCAACTTAACAAAAAACAAATATATACCCATTTCAATTATTTATTTTACCAGTGAAACCAATATAACATCTCCACATTCACAAATATACATTTCTGACATTCAAAAACAAAACAAAAACAAATCAGCGACCAATATAGCCACCTTTCTTTGCAAGGACACTCAAAAGCCTGCCATCCATGGATTCTGTCAGTGTTTTGATCTGTTCACCATCAACATTGCGTGCAGCAGCAACCACAGCCTCCCAGACACTGTTCAGTGAGGTGTACTGTTTTCCTCCTTGTAAATCTCACATTTGATGATGGACCACAGATTCTCAATGGGGTTCAGATCAGGTGAACAAGGAGGCCATGTCATTAGTTTTTCTTCTTTTAAACCCTTTCTTGCCAGCCACGCTGTGGAGTACTTGGACGCGTGTGATGGAGCATTGTCCTGCATGAAAATCATGTTTTTCTTGAAGGATGCAGACTTTCCTGTACCACTGCTTGAAGAAGGTGTCTTCCAGAAACTTGCAGTAGGACTGGGAGTTGAGCTTGACGCCATCCTCAACCCGAAAAGGCCCCACAAGCTCACCTTTGATGATACCAGCCCAAACCAGTACTCCACCTCCACCTTGCTGGCGTCTGAGTGGGACTGGAGCTCTCTGCCCTTTACCAATCCAGCCACGGGCCCATCCATCTGGCCCATCAAGACTCACTCTCATTTCATCAGTCCATAAAACCTTAGAAAATCAGTCTTGAGATATTTCTTGGCCCAGTCTTGACGTTTCAGCTTGTGTGTCTTGTTCAGTGGTGGTCGTCTTTCAGCCTTTCTTACCTTGGCCATGTCTCTGAGTATTGCACACCTTGTGCTTTTGGGCACTCCAGTGATGTTGCAGCTCTGAAATATGGCCAAACTGGTGGCAAGTGGCATCTTGGCAGCTGCACGCTTGACTTTTCTCAGTTCATGGGCAGTTATTTTGCGCCTTTGGTTTTCCACACGCTTCTTGCGACCCTGTTGACTATTTTGAATGAAACGCTTGATTGTTCGATGATCACGCTTCAGAAGCTTTGCGATTTTAAGACTGCTGCATGCCTCTGCAAGATATCTCACTATTTTTGACTTTTCTGAGCCTGTCAAGTCCTTCTTTTGACCCATTTTGCCAAAGGAAAGGAAGTTGCCTAATAATTATGCACACCTGATATAGGGTGTTGATGTCATTAGACCATACCCCTTCTCATTAAAGAGATGCACATCACCTAATATGCTTAATTGGTAGTAGGCTTTCGAGCCTATACAGCTTGGAGTAAGACAACATGCATGAAGAGGATGATGTGGACAAAATACTCATTTGCCTAATATTTCTGCACTCCTGTATAAAATATTTAGCTTTTATTAAATAGTTATCTGAATCTTACAACCAAAGTTTGTATAATAATACACAAGATTGGCTGTAGACCATTGTTCATCATTCAGAACACTATGTAAAAATAACAAAAAACAAAAAGTGAATCCGAAAGTGCATACATATTTATTTTATGTGTTTGATGTGTGTCGGGGCGTGGTCTGCAGTGCCGCTGCAGGGGAGGTGGACCCACGGGTGTAAAGTCTGTGCTCTCTTGGCTGTTTTTGGGTGTGTGTTGGGCTATGAGTTGAAAAGCTACGGCTGCCTGTGTGGGTACACCAACCATGTGTGAAAAGTGGTCCATAACGTAATGCTTCAAAGCATGTTCATGCAAACATTGTCGGGTCTGCCGTGATACAATGGGACTTCTGCTCATGAACCTCTGTGCACAGCGTCTGCAAATCGGGGCTGTACGAAGTCACCTCATCTTTACCCAAAACTGTAAGCTGTCATCTGTGAGGCGCGAGCGGTGTTTGTTTTATCATAATTCATGGTGGAGAATGGCTGCTCTGCTGAGTTTTGCTCTCTGTAGCCGTATGAATGGCAAACTACACTGATTAGCAGCGGCATAGGCACACATAAAATTTCTTCTGAAATTTTCGCTTTCTAGTTATTATTATTATTCTTCAGTTTCCGCCTGAAATTTTTGCAGCGAAACTCGCCCGCAGTTTTGAGACAAGCTTCATATATGTTACCTCATTTTGTGCGGCTGGATCAGGAATGGTGTGCTATGACTTTTGGTGTTTATAACTATTATAGTTTTTAAATATTAATATTTTAGTGAAAATTTTCCGCGCTTCTCTGCCAAACAGTTTTGAAAATAGGGTTACATATGTTAGATCATTTTGTGCGGCTGGAGCTGGACTAGTATGGTATACACTTTTGGTGTTTATGACTTTTATAGTTTTTGAAATATTTAGATTTTAGTGCAAATTTAGGCCAATTTCCATAGAAACAGACTTTATTTGTGGTGGGTTGGCTCTCTCTAGTGGTATACCGGGGAGTAGTACGGCTGAAAATCTGTATGCTTGTTACAAAACTCCATATCCCATAATTCATAGCACCCCTCTGCCGAGTTAAACAATGGCGGACACCACTTCGCGTTTTATATGTCTTTTATTCGTGTTTCTAGGTCACAAAATACACTTTTAAGATATTTTCAGGCGAGAATGTGGTGTGTAAACTTCAAATATCTGCTCGTTTTATCAAGACATCCCATATTAGCGACAATTCTCTTAAGTGTTGCTGATAGCCGGCTAGTTAGTTAGCTAGCGCCGCTTAGCTAGCTAGCTAGCGCCCTTCGTGAAAAACCACCCAGGCTTGGCTGATAGTGAGGTGGCTAAAATTTGTTTAATCGCCTGATCGCTCGGCAAGGGTCTGTGTCTTAGCTGGACTTATTTTTCGTTTATATGGGCCGATGATGCTGGTCGATGTGGAAAAAATAACTGAGTTGTTTGGTGGTGGAGCTACAACAGAGGGCAGCTATCCACCGGTGTGTGACAGAAAGGACATGCATGAACGAGACATACAAGGCGGTGAGGCTACCGCCGATCGTCCGGTGTTTGCTAACGCGGAGGTCAATCGTGGATCAGGGAAAGCGAAGGCAGGAGCGTGAGGTGAACTGAATTTCAGGTAAGAAGTTATGACCTGCACTCTATTTGGGTCAGATATAAACCGAGTTTAGGTGTAGTTTATTTAGCAACAGTTCTCTTACGTGTTGCTGATAGCCGACTGGCTAGCTAGCTAGCTAAGCTAAGCTAGCTACCTTCGTGCAAAAACCACCCAGGCTTGGCTTATAGTGAGGTGGCTAAAATTTGTTTAATCGCCCGATCGCTCGGCAAGGGTCTGTGTCTTAGCTGGACTTATTTTTCGTTTATATGGGCCGATGATGCTGGTCGATGTGGAAAAAATAACTGAGTTGTTTGGTGGTGGAGCTACAACAGAGGGCAGCTATCCACCGGTGTGTGACAGAAAGGACATGCCGCCAACGAGACATATGAGGCCGGGCAGGCGATTGCTAACGCGGTGGTCAATCATGGATCAGGAAAGCGAAGGCAGGAGCGTGAGGTGAACTGAATTTCAGGTAAGAAGTTATGAACTGCACTCTATTTGGGTCAGATATAAACAGAGTTTAGGTGTAGTTTATTTTCGTTGTGCTGACTTTTTACAATCGTACTGCGTGCTAGCTAGCACGACGGGAGTTTATATACAGCTGTGTGCGCGCTAAGTTACTGACGTTGGACTTTATTTTATTCATAATGGTTAGTTCGTAGAGTTGCCGTACAAACGGAATCGTGCCACATTCAGAGAAAATATTACGATTTATTCTGTCGTTACGAAGCCTCCCCTGTCATTCTCTCGCCTGTTGAAACTTCAGTCATGAAACTGATCAATGATCGGCTTTTCTCTCTTGTTTGTTTATCGCGCTAAACAACAGCAGCACGTTTAAGCTTGATCAGCTGTTGTTAGAATTCATTTGATTTTAATTTTGCGGCTGGTCCAAACCAGGAGATGTCCTTACTGAATCATCAGAGCTGAACTGGTGATGGAGAAACAGGTTTACCCTTTACAGGGCATGAAAAATCGCTAGCCCGACGTCCCGGGGCTAGCGATTTTCCAGTCGGGCTACCAAAATCCATCTCAGCCCTGCCCGTCGGGCTATCATGGGAGGGAAAGATATGTCAATGCTTTTGCATTCTTTTCGCAAATGTAGCTGAGTAATTATGTCATCGGCATCGATGAGCCACTGTCAATATGTGACACATTGAAATCGCGTTTGAATTTGCGCTTGTTTTTGCTTTCACTTTCACTTTGCGCTAACTGTGTGTAGAGAGCGACAGCACTAATTGGTAAGTCACAGATTAATTGCACACCACTTCCTCTGACATCGTCTTATCAATCGTTAGCTTACTATCAAACATGACAAGTGAAATCTCCTGCAGCAAGCTTAAAGCGTGATAGAGGCTGATTACGCAGAGAATTGCTGATCGTTATGTAAATATGTTCAAGAGCAGATGGATTTAAGCAGGTATTTTAGTTCTGCAGAGCCAAACAAGAGAGGTCAGGGTGAAGAAGGGCAGCCAAAGAAAAGCCAACCACAAAACGGAAAAGTTATGACAAATCAGACTATGAGGGAAAAAGAAAGCGCAGCTTTATGGTTTCATGGACTAAAGAATTTATGTGGCTGGAATACGACGAGCTAAATAACCTCATGTTCTGCCGGGTGTGTTGTGAGTTTCCCTCGATTTCTGAGTCGACAAGCGCCTTTGTTACTGGGACCAGTCATTTTAAGAAAGACCCCATCAGAACCCATGACAAATGCAAGAAATGCATTATTGCCCAGTCTGCAATATCTTTCCCAGAACAAACACCAATTGCAAAAGCATACTAAAAATAAACCAAGCATAACAAGAAGTCCTGAAAATCTGTTTAGAACAGCCTACTATGTTGCAAAGAGTGAACTACCACTGACAAAATTTAGCAGTCTTTGCAAACTTCAAAAGCAAATGGCCTAGATCTTGGTTGCACTTGCCTCTTACCTGTGATTTCAGTGGAAATGTCAAAAATAAGGATCTGACACAGACTGATTCCTGTTGTACAGTTCTTACAAGTTCATAGAAATTTGTTCAATTAGAACCAAATATTTGAGTTGATGATTGAAATTGTTGTTGTAATTTGTGTTTTAAATATTTTTAGATTGATGTTTTGTTTCCTTTACAGTAAAGGAAACAAAACATCAATCAAAAAATTGTCCTCTTTTTTTTTATTAGGGGCTACTTAAATTTATTACCAAAAACTGAAGAGTGCCTCCCGAAGGGCTACCAGGGATTTTGAAATTTTGCGAGCCCTGCTTTAGGTGACATGAATGAGTTGAAGGAAGTTATGAACTGTTTCTCAGAGACAAATAAACACCCAGCTCCTGTTTTTGTGTAGCTGACAGCTGGTAACTGTGCAGGGGCGGATCTAGCAAAGCTTTTGCCAGGGGCCAGGTAGGGCATTAACAGGGAAAGGGGGACACAAAGATATACTTTTTCTTTCTTACTCTCGTATAAAATATTTAGCTTTTTATTAAATAGTTATCTGCATCTTACAACCAAAGTTTGTATAATAATACACAAGATTGGCTGTAGACCATTGTTCATCATTCAGAACACTATGTAAAAATAACAAAAACAAAAAGTGAATGCGAAAGTGCATACATATTTATTTTATGTGTTTGATGTGTGTCGGGCGTGGTCTGCAGTGCCGCTGCAGGGAGGTGGACCCACGGGTGTAAAGTCTGTGCTCTCTTGGCTGTTTTTGGGTGTGTGTTGGGCTATGAGTTGAAAAGCTACGGCTGCCTGTGTGGGTACACCAACCATGTGTGAAAAGTGGTCCATAATGTAATGCTTCAAAGCATGTTCATGCAAACATTGTCGGGGTCTGCCGTGATACAATGGGACTTCTGCTCATGAACCTCTGTGCACAGCGTCTGCAAATCGGGGCTGTCTGAAGTCACCTCATCTTTACCCAAAACTGTAAGCTGTCATCTGTGAGGCGCGAGCGGTGTTTGTTTTATCATAATTCATGGTGGAGAATGGCTGCTCTGCTGAGTTTTGCTCTCTGTAGCCGTATGAATGGCAAACTACACTGATTAGCAGCGGCATAGGCACACATAAAATTTCTTCTGAAATTTCGCTTTCTAGTTATTATTATTATTCTTCAGTTTCCGCCTGAAATTTTGGCACGTATCACGCCCCGCAGTTTTGAGACAAGCTTCATATATGTTACCTCATTTTGTGCGGCCGGATCTGGAATGGTGTGCTATGACTTTTGGTGTTTATGAATTTTATAGTTTTTAAATATTAATATTTTAGTGAAAATTTTCCCCGCGCTCCTCTGCCAAACAGTTTTGACATTAGGATTACATATGTTAGATCATTTTGTGCGGCTGGAGCTGGACTATTATGTTGTGACTTTTGGTGTTTATGACTTTTATAGTTTTTTAAATATTAATATTTTAGTACAAATTTAGGCCAATTCATCTTTTGGCGCCAAATAAACAGACTTCATTTGTGGTGTCTTGGCTCTCTCTAGTGGTATACCGGGAGTAGTACAGCCGAAAAGATTTATCCTTGTGTTGAAAACTCCATATCCCACAATTCATAGCACGCCTCTACAGAGTGAACAATGGCGGCCACCACTTCGCTTTTATATGTCTTTTATTCGTGTTTCTAGGTCACAAAATCAACTTTTAAGATATTTTCAGGCGAGAATGTAGGTGTGTAAACTTCAAATATCTGCTTGTTTTATCAAGACATCCCATATTTAGCGACAGTGCTCTGACGACGTCGGTCCTGCCTGACAGCTAGCCGGCTACCTAGCTAGCTGCCACACTTGGCTGCAAATGGATAGCGAGGGACTCTCTCTGTCGTTTCACCTCCCGGTCTCTCGCAAATGCTCGCACAGAATCGGAGTTACAGCTGGATGTGGAAAAATAACTGAGTTGTTTGGTGGTGCTATAACGCGGAGCTACAACAGTGGGCAGCTATCCACGGTGTATGACAGAAAGGACATACGCGACCGCCGATCGACCGGTGTTTGCTAAGGCGGAGGTCAATCGTGGATCAGGAAGAAAGCGAAGGCAGGAGCGTGAGGTGAACTGAATTTCAGGTAAGAAGTTATGACCTGCACTCTATTTGGGTCAGATATAAACCGAGTTTAGGTGTAGTTTATTTAGCAGCAGTTCTCTTATGTGTTGCTGATAGTCGGCTAGCTAGCTAGTGCCGCTAGCATAGTTAGCTAGCACCGCTAGCGACCCTTCGTGAAAAAGCACCCAGGCTTGGCTTATATTGAGGCGGGTGAAACTCGTGTCAGCACCGGTCGCTCGCCGACAGTATGCGTTTTAGCTGGACTTATTTTTCGTTTATATGGACCGATGATTTATTTATTTATTCATTTTAGTAACGGTATAAACAGTGAAAGGTGGTGGATTGGCCAGATGTAAACTTCAAATATCTGCTCGTGTTACCAAGACATCCCATATTAGCTCTGATGTTTTCGGTGCCTGCAAAGAGCTAGACAGGTAGCTAGCTAACCCGAGCTGGCTGTCTTTTGACTCAGGGTCATAGCTGGACTTATTTTTCGTTTTTATGAGCCGATGAGGGTTTTTTTTTAGTAACGGTACAAACAGTGAAAGGCGGTGGATTGTCCAGTTGCTGGTCGATGTGGAAAAAATAACTGAGTTGTTTGGTAGTCGCTGACGCGGAGCTACAACCGAGGGCAGCTATCCACCGGTGTGTGTCAGAAAGAACATGCGGGGAACGAGGCGGCGACGATGACCGCCGATCGACCGGTGGTAGATCGTGGATCAGGGAAACGAAGGCAGGAGAAGCAGGCGGCTGCGGTCGGAGCGTGAGGTGAATACAGCTGTGTGCGCGCTAAGTTACCGATGTTACCGATGTTGAACTTTATGACAGCCTCCCTGTCATTCTCTCGCCTGTTGAAACTTCAGTCATGAAACTGATCAATGATCGGCTTTTCTCTCTTGTTTGTTTATCGCGCTAAACAACAGCAGCACGTTTAAGCTTGATCAGCTGTTGTTAGAATTCATTTGATTTTAATTTCTAGTATCAGCTGATGTTTGCTGGAGCCACAGCTGTAGAAGCGGCTGGTCGAAACCAGGAGATGACCTTACTGAATCATCAGAGCTGAACTGGTGATGGAGAAACAGGTTTACCTTTTTTTAGGTGACATGAATGAGTTGAAGGAAGTTATGAACTGTTTCTGAGAGAAATAAACACCAAGCTCCTTTTTTATTTAGCTGACAGCTGGTAACTGTGCAGGGGCGGATCTAGCAAAGCTTTTGCCAGGGGGCCAGGTAGGGCATTAACAGAGAAAGGTGGACACAAAGATATACTTTTCTTTCTTACTCTCATACAGGAGTGCAGAATTATTAGGCAAGTTGTATTTTTGAGGAATAATTTTATTATTGAACAACAACCATGTTCTCAATGAACCCAAAAACACATTAATATCAAAGCTGAATGTTTTCGGAAGTAGTTTTAGTTTGTGTTTAGTTTTAGCTATTTTAGGGGGATATCTGTGTGTGCAGGTGACTATTACTGTGCATAATTATTAGGCAACTTAACAAAAACAAATATATACCCATTTCAATTATTTATTTTTACCAGTGAAACCAATATAACAGCTCCACATTCACAAATATACATTTCTGACATTCAAAACAAAACAAAAACAAATCAGCCACCAATATAGCCACCTTTCTTTGCAAGGACACTCAAAAGCCTGCCATCCATGGATTCTGTCAGTGTTTTGATCTGTTCACCATCAACATTGCGTGCAGCAGCAACCACAGCCTCCCAGACACTGTTCAGAGAGGTGTACTGTTTTCCCTCCTTGTAAATCTCACATTTGATGATGGACCACAGGTTCTCAATGGGGTTCAGATCAGGTGAACAAGGAGGCCATGTCATTAGTTTTTCTTCTTTTATACCCTTTCTTGCCAGCCACGCTGTAGAGTACTTGGACTGGCGTGTGATGGAGCATTGTCCTGCATGAAAATCATGTTTTTCTTGAAGGATGCAGACTTCTTCCTGTACCACTGCTTGAAGAAGGTGTCTTCCAGAAACTGGCAGCAGGACTGGGAGTTGAGCTTGACTCCATCCTCAACCCGAAAAGGCCCCACAAGCTCATCTTTGATGATACCAGCCCAAACCAGTACTCCACCTCCACCTTGCTGGCGTCTGAGTGGGACTGGAGCTCTCTGCCCTTTACCAATCCAGCCACGGGCCCATCCATCTGGCCCATCAAGACTCACTCTCATTTCATCAGTCCATAAAACCTTAGAAAAATCAGTCTTGAGATATTTCTTGGCCCAGTCTTGACGTTTCAGCTTGTGTGTCTTGTTCAGTGGTGGTCGTCTTTCAGCCTTTCTTACCTTGGCCATGTCTCTGAGTATTGCACACCTTGTGCTTTTGGGCACTCCAGTGATGTTGCAGCTCTGAAATATGGCCAAACTGGTGGCAAGTGGCATCTTGGCAGCTGCACGCTTGACTTTTCTCAGTTCATGGGCAGTTATTTTGCGCCTTGTTTTTCCACACGCTTCTTGCGACCCTGTTGACTATTTTGAATGAAACGCTTGATTGTTTGATGATCACGCTTCAGAAGCTTTGCAATTTTAAGACTGCCGCATCCCTCTGCAAGATATCTCACTATTTTGACTTTTCAGAGCCTGTCAAGTCCTTCTTTTGACCCATTTTGCCAAAGGAAAGGAAGCTGCCTAATAATTATGCACACCTGATATAGGGTGTTGATATCATTAGACCACACCCCTTCTCATTACAGAGATGCACATCACCTAATATGCTTAATTGGTAGTGGGCTTTCGAGCCTATACAGCTTGCAGTAAGACAACATGCATGAAGAGGATGATGTGGACAAAATACTCATTTGCCTAATAATTCTGCACACCCTGTATAAAATATTTAGCTTTTATTAAATAGTTATCTGAATCTTACAACCAAAGTTTGTATAATAATACACAAGATTGGCTGTAGACCATTGTTCATCATTCAGAACACTGTGTAAAAATAACAAAAACAAAAAGTGAATGCAAAAGTGCATAAATATTTATTTTACGTGTTTGATGTGTGTGGCGGGCGTGGTCTGCAGTGCCGCTGCAGGGAGGTGGACCCACCTGAGCGGCACCTGCAATCACGCCTCTCGGGCGTAGTCTGTGCTCTCGGCTGTTTTTGAGTGTGTGTCGGGCTGTGAGTTGAAAATCTACAGCTGGCTGGGAGGGTACACCAACCATGTGTGAAAAGTGGTCCATAACGTACTGGTTCAAAGTGTGTTCGTGCAAACATTGTCGGGGTCTGCCGTGGTACAGAGGACTTCTGCTTATGAACCTGTGTGCACAGCGTCTGCAAATCGGGGCTGTACAAAGTGACCTCATCTTTACCCAAAACTGTAAGCTGTCATCTGTGAGGCGCGAGCGGTGTTTGTTTTACCATAATTCATGGTGGAGAATGGCTGCTCTTCTGAGTTTTGCTGTCTGTAGCCGTATGAATGGAAAACTACACAGATTAGCAGCGGCATAGGCACACATAAAATTTCTTCTGAAATTTTCGCTTTCTAGTTAATATTATTATTCTCCATCTTCCGCCTAAATTTCGCACGTATCACGCCCGCAGTTTTGAGAAAAGCTTCATATATGTTACCTCATTTTGTGCGGCTGGATCTGGAATGGTGTGCTATGACTTTTGGTGTTTATGACTATTATAGTTTTTAAATATTAATATTTTAGTGAAAATTTTTCCCGCTCCTCTGCCAAACAGTTTTGACAATAGGGGTACATATGTTACATCATTTTGTGCGGCTGGAGCTGGGCTAGTATGGTGTGACTTTTGGTGTTTATAACTTTTATAGTTTTTGAAATATTTAGATTTTAGTGCAAATTTAGGCCAATTTCTAGGCTCCTGAGAAAGATTCTGCTTTTGGCACCATAGAAACAGACTTCATTTGTGGTGTGTTGGCTCTCTCTAGTGGTATACCAGGAGTAGTACGGCCTAAAGGGTGCCATGCTTGGTGAAAACTACATATCCCACAATTCATAGCATGCCTCTACCGAGTCAAACAATGGCGGACACCACTTCGTTTTATATGTCTTTTATTCGTGTTTCTAGGTCACAAAATACACTTTTAAGATATTTTCAGGCGAGAATGTAGGTGTGTAAACTTCAAATATCTGCTCGTTTTATCAAGACATCCCATATTAGCGACAATTCTCTTAAGTGTTGCTGATAGTCGGCTATTAGCTAGCGCGCTTAGCTTAGCTAGCTAGCAGCGGCTAGCGACCCTTCGTGAAAAACCACCCAGGCTTGGCTGATAGTGAGGTGGCTAAAATTTGTTTAATCGCCCGATCGCTCGGCAAGGGTCTGTGTCTTAGCTGGACTTATTTTTCGTTTATATGGGCCGATGATGCTGGTCGATGTGGAAAAAATAACTGAGTTGTTTGGTGGTGGAGCTACAACAGAGGGCAGCTATCCACCGGTGTGTGACAGAAAGGACATGCCGCGAACGAGACATACAAGGCGGTGAGGCTACCGCCGATCAACCGGTGTTTGCTAACGCGGAGGTCAATCGTGGATCAGGGAAAGCGAAGGCAGGGGCGTGAGGTGAACTGAATTTCAGGTAAGAAGTTATGACCTGCACTTTATTTGGGTCAGATATAAACCGAGTTTAGGTGTAGTTTATTTAGCAACAGTTCTCTTACGTGTTGCTGATAGCCGGCTGGTTAGCTAGCTAGCGCCCGCTTAGCTTAGCTAGCTAGCGGCTAGCGACCTTCGTGAAAAACCACCCAGGCTTGGCTGATAGTGAGGTGGCTAAAATTTGTTTAATCGCCCGATCGCTCGGCAAGGGTCTGTGTCTTAGCTGGACTTATTTTTCGTTTATATGGGCCGATGATGCTGGTCGATGTGGAAAAAATAACTGAGTTGTTTGGTGGTGGAGCTACAACAGAGGGCAGCTATCCACGGTGTGTGACAGAAAGGACATGCCGCGAACGAGACATACAAGGCGGTGAGGCTACCGCCGATCAACGGTGTTTGCTAACGCGGAGGTCAATCGTGGATCAGGAAAGCGAAGGCAGGGCGTGAGGTGAACTGAATTTCAGGTAAGAAGTTATGACCTGCACTCTATTTGGGTCAGATATAAACCGAGTTTAGGTGTAGTTTATTTTCATTGTGCTGACTTTTTCAATCACTTACAATAACTCGTACTGCGTGCTAGCTAGCACTACGGAGTTTGTATACAGCTGTGTCGCGCTAAGTTACCGATGTTACCGATGTTGAACTTTATGACAGCCTCCCTGTCATTCTCTCGCCTGTTGAAACTTCAGTCATGAAACTGATCAATGATCGGCTTTTCTCTCTTGTTTGTTTATGGCGCTAAACAACAGCAGCACGTTTAAGCTTGATCAGCTGTTGTTAGAATTCTTTTGATTTTAATTTCTAGTATCAGCTGATGTTTGCTGGAGCATGAAGATGAAATCAGGAGATGTCCTTACTGAATCATCAGAGCTGAACTGGTGATGGAGAAACAGGTTTACCCTTAGGTGACATGAATGAGTTGAAGGAAGTTATGAACTGTTTCTGACAGACAAATATACACCAAGCTCCTTTTTGTGTAGCTGACAGCTGGTAACTGTGCAGGGGCGGATCTAGCAAAGCTTTTGCCAGGGGCCAGGTAGGGCATTAACAGAGAAAGGTGGACACAAAGATATACTTTTCTTTCTTACTCTCATATAAAATATTTAGCTTTTATTAAATAGTTATCTGAATCTTACAACCAAAGTTTGTATAATAATACACAAGATTGGCTGTAGACCATTGTTCATCATTCAGAACACTGTGTAAAAATAACAAAAAACAAAAAGTGAATGCGAAAGTGCATAAATATTTATTTTATGTGTTTGATGTGTGTGTCGGGGCGTGGTCTGCAGTGCCGCTGCAGGGGAGGTGGACCCACGGGTGTAAAGTCTGTGCTCTCTTGGCTGTTTTTGGGTGTGTGTTGGGCTATGAGTTGAAAAGCTACAGCTGCCTGTGTGGGTACACCAACCATGTGTGAAAAGTGGTCCATAACGTAATGCTTCAAAGCATGTTCATGCAAACATTGTTGGGGTCTGCCGTGATACAATGGGACTTCTGCTCATGAACCTGTGTGCACAGCGTCTGCAAATCGGGGCTGTACGAAGTCACTTCATCTTTACCCAAAACTGTAAGCTGTCATCTGTGAAGTGTGAGCGGTGTTTGTTTTTACCATAGTTCATGGTGGAGAATAGCTGCTCTTCTGAGTTTTGCCCTAAGCAACCGTAAGAATGGCAAACTACACAGATTAGCAGCGGCATAGGCACACATAAAATTTCTTCAGAAATTTTCGCTTTCTAGTTATTCTTCATCTGCAAGTTGCTTCCGTACGTTTTTCGGCACTTAACTACTGCCTCAGTTTTCAGCCGATTTTCACCGTTCAAACTCTATACTGTTCTGCTCTTTCTGCTAATTCCTGCTATGACTTTTGGTGTTTATTACTCTTATACTTTTTAAAATATTACACTTTTTTCCTTTAATTTGTCCCATTGAAATGAATGGAAAACTTCCACAATTCTGCTAAAACTTGCTTGTCTTTGAAACTTAACTACTTTGTCATACTTTCACCTAGATACTCCATTCAAACTTTAAAATGTTCTCAGATTATTGGGCTATTCCTGAATGATTCAGCTTTTTCAGATCTTCTACTGTTTTAATCTTATCTCTCTTTAAGTTTTCAGTTGCAAAATTGTGATTTTCAGAAAATACATGCGTTGCTATGGTTGCTATGCAATTAACTCAGAGTGAGTGCTGGTCCGTTCTGAATTTTCTCTTCATGTCTAAACAACTTCTTGCTACTTGCTCAATTTGCACTCAACCCCACAAATTATACATCAAAACGTAGGTATTTTTGCTGGCTTTCAGAAAATGTCACTATCTTTATTGTGAGATTTACCGTTTTTTTGCAATTTGCCTCGGAGTGACACAAGGTCTCAATACTCCCCATTCAAAGTCTATGGGAGGTTTTGAAATTCAGAGCTGAAATTCTGTAACGGGAGGCATTTTAAAATCGCCATATCTCTTTAACAAAGCAAAGTTAGGACATGAGGCTTGTGCCAATATATCTTCAGACACTGCTGACACTCACAGTGGAAGCAGTTTTACAATTATCTTACCGTTGAGCAATGAATTACGTTTTGTTTGAGGGTGGAGATCTGTCCTTCTCTCAGTCTTCAAACTCTGGAAATGAAACAGTTTCTTCTCTCGTCATATCTCCGCGATGGAGGTAGAACGAGCTATGAAATTCGCAGTCAAAATACACCAAAGTCCGCTGATTCACCCAGTACAAGAATTATGCTGCTAGCCCTCCTAGTTTTGAGTTACACGACGTTTTGTAACTCCAAAAAACGGCGTTTTTCGCCTCTCACCGCGATCTATTTTCTGACTGCCCAAGTATCTGTCTTTCAGACCGCCGCCCCCTTTCCAGGTGGCGCAATCAGTAACTAGAAAGGGAAAATTTCAGAAGAAATTTTATGTGTGCCTATGCCGCTGCTAATCACTGTAGTTTGCCATTCATACGGCTACAGAGAGCAAAACTCAGAAGAGCAGCCATTCTCCACCATGAACTATGGTAAAACAAACACCGCTCACGCTTCACAGATGACAGCTTACAGTTTTGTGTAAAGATGAAGTTACTTTGTACAGCGCCGATTTGCAGACGCCTGTGCACACAGGTTCATGAGCAGAAGTCCCATTGTACCACGGCAGACCCGACAATGTTTGCATGAACACACTTTGAAGCATTACATTATAGACCACTTTTCACACATGCATTCACTTTTTTTGTTTTTTGTTATTTTACACAGTGTTCTGAATTATGAACAATGGTCTACAGCCAATCCTGTGTATTATTATACAAACTTTGGTTGTGAGATTCAGATAACTATTTAATAAAAGCTAAATATTTTATATGAGAGTAAGAAAGAAAAGTATATCTTTGTGTCCACCTTTCTCTGTTAATGCCCTAGCTTCCCCCCTAAAAGCTTTGCTAGATCCGCCCTGCACAGTTACCAGCTGTCAGCTACACAAAAAAGGAGCTTGGTCTTTGTCTCTCAGAAACAACTCATAACTTCCCTTCAACTCATTCATGTCACCTAAAGTGTAAACCTGTTTCTCCATCACCAGTTCAGCTCTGATGATTCAGTAAGGACATCTCCTGATTTCATCTTCATGCTCCAGCAAACATCAGCTGATACTAGAAATTAAAATCAAAAGAATTCTAACAACAGCTGATCAAGCTTAAACGTGCTGCTGTTGTTTAGCGCGATAAATAAGAGCGAACAGCCGATCATTGATCAGTTTCATGATTGACGTTTCAACACGCGAGAGAATGACAGGGGAGGCTTCGTGAACGACAGAATAAATCATAATGTTTTCTCTGAATGTGGGACGATTCCGTTTGTGCGGCACGGCAACTCTATGAACTAACCCTAATGAATAAAATAAAGTCCAACGTCAGTAACTTAGTACGCACACAGCTGTATATAAACTCCCGTGGCATTACGATTGTAAAAGGTCAACGAAAATAAATTACACCTAAACTCGGTTTATATCTGACCCAAATAGAGAGCGACCGGTGCTGACACGAGTTTCACCCGCCTCAATATAAGCCAAGCCTGGGTGCTTTTTCACGAAGGGTTGCTAGCGGGCGCGAGCTAACTATGCTAGCGGCGCTAGCTAGCTAGCCGACTATCAGCAACACATAAGAGAACTGCTGCTAAATAAACTACACCTAAACTCGGTTTATATCTGACCCAAATAGAGAGCGACGGGTGCTGACACGAGTTTCACCCGCCTCAATATAAGCCAAGCCTGGGTGCTTTTTTTCACGAAGGGTTGCTAGCGGCGCGAGCTAACTATGCTAGCGGCGCTAGCTAGCTAGCCGGCTATCAGCAACACATAAGAGAACTGCTGCTAAATAAACTACACCTAAACTCGGTTTATATCTGACCCAAATAGAGTGCAGTTCATAACTTCTTACCTGAAATTCAGTTCACCTCACGCTCCTGCCTTCGCTTTCCCTGATCCATGATTGACCACCGCGTTAGCAATCGCCTGCCCGGCCTCATATGTCTCGTTGGCGGCATGTCCTTTCTGTCACACACCGTGGGTAGCTGCCCTCTGTTGTAGCTCCACCACCAAACAACTCAGTTATTTTTCCACATCCAGCTGTAACTCCGATTCTATGCGAGCATTTGCGAGAGACCAGGAGGTGAAAGCGACAGAGAGAGTCCCTCGCTATCCATTTGCAGCCAAGTGCGGCAGCTAGCTAGGTAGCCAGCTAGGTAGCCGGCTAGCTGTCAGGCAGGACCGACGTGGTCAGAGCACTGTCGCTAAATATGGGATGTCTTGATAAAACAAGCAGATATTTGAAGTTTACACACCTACATTCTCGCCTGAAAATATCTTAAAAGCTTATTTTGTGACCTAGAAACACGAATAAAAGACATATAAAACGAAGTGGTGGCCGCCATTGTTCACTCTGTAGAGGCGTGCTATGAATTGTGGGATATTGAGTTTTCCACCAAGCATTACCGTAACTTTTGAATGATTTGCGCAACCTTAAAAATTCCAATGGCTCCTGAAAGCAGCGACGCTGTGCGCACCGTTGAAATTGTCATCATTACGGTAATCCAAATAAGGGTACACAGGCTGTACCACTCCCGGCATACCACTAGAGAGAGCCAACACACCACAAATGAAGTCTGTTTATTTGGCGCCAAAAGATGAATTGGCCTAAATTTGCACTAAAATATTAATATTTAAAAACTATAAAAGTTATGAACACCAAAAGTCATGACATAATAGTCCAGCTCCAGCCGCACAAAATGATCTAACATATGTAACCCTAATGTCAAAACTGTTCGGCAGAGGAGCGCGGGAAAATTTTCACTAAAATATTAATATTTAAAAACTATAAAATTCATAAAGACCAAAAGTCATAGCACACCATTCCAGATCCGCCGCACAAAATGAGGTAACATATATGAAGCTTGTCTCAAAACTGCGGGCGAGATTCGCTGCAAAATTTCAGGCGGAAACTGGAGAATAATAATAATAATAATAATAATAATAATAAACCGAGGAATAGTAATATGTGTGCCTCTTGTCATAGGCACACATAATGACACAGCTCTGCAGCTCAAAAAGGTGGGTTCAATCCCACCTTGGTCCACGCTTTTTTTTTTTTTTTTTCACTACAAATTTATACACTATCACAGACCTGTAATTTACATTGCTAATTTATTACAATTCTGCAAAGTTTTATGATTTTAGCAGCTTTTCTAATATGGACCTCAGATTCTTGTTAACGCTCCATGGCAGAAACAAGTACACAGCCTGATGAAGCAGACTGAGGCAGTACCTCTGATTGGTGAATTTGAGCAGAACCAGGTTGTTCTTTCATTTCATTTTTCATTTATTTCACACATGGTTCAACAGTGTTTCTTTTTCTACATACAGAACCTTCTGCCTCTTTTCAGCAGAAATTCTGCTCATTCACCTCATCTCTTGTGTTGGAGTGCCCTCTTGTGGCGCCTTTTGGTAGTGCCTTAGTAAACGTGAACACTGCAAAGAAGTGGTATCAGACTGGTTTGTAGTGGAGGAATTTGTTGCCAGTTTCTTTCATCTTTAATCCGTATTCATGTTGTAATGTAGTAGTACCACAATATGGCAGAAACACTATGTTTTGGCACAAATACTTTGATTTGGTATGCTTTAGCTTCTTCACCCCTTTTCAGCAAATTTTTTCATTTTTTCCACCCCTTTTCAGCACAAATTCCAGCTTTTTGGCTGTTTTCAGAAAAAAAAAAAAAAAAAAAAAAAAAAAACTCTTTTCAGCAGAAACTGCTGATTCATCTCTTTTCAGCGCAAGTTTTATGATTTTAGCAGCTTTTCTAATATGGACCTCAGATTCTTGTTAACGCTCCATGGCAGAAATACATACAAGAACCCACCTGATGAAGCACACAGAGGCAGTACCTCTGATTTGTGAATTTGAGCAGAAACAGGTTGTTTTGCCTCTTTTCAGCAGAAATTCTGCTGATTCACCTCTATTCAGCACAACATTCTGCTTCTTTGCCTCTTTTCTGCAGAAATTCTGCTGATTCACCTCTTTTCTGCAAAATTTTCAATCATTTCACCTCTTATCAGCGCATTTCTCAGCAGTTTCTGCTCATTTCACCATAATTGTCAGTCTCTCCATCTCTTACCTTGTGAGAGTGAATTTGGCACAGTGAGATGAGTAGCCGCCTTGCGCCCAGGAGGTCCAGGTTCGAATCCTGCTCAGGGTGACATTTTTTTTCCACCACCATACAACTTTTTGCAACTTTTCATCTTTTTCAGCTTTTCAGCAGACAGCTTCAGCGTTAAGGCATCCACACAGCATTTTCGCAGGAAATGCAAATTTTTCTAGTTACTTTTTCACATGGGCCCAGGTAGTTTTGGATAGCTTGGTTCTCTTAATAGATAGAATCATTTAAAAAAAAAAAAAAAAAAAAAAAAAAAATGCATTTTGTATTTACTCTAGTTATTTTTGTCTAATATTAAATTACACAAATTTGAATTTGGGACATTTATGTATCCAAGATTTATTTATTTTTTTTAAAAAAATGAATAAAGCCAAATTTCACATACATAAAATAAACTGAAAATGAGATTTATTTATTTTATTTTTTTTTTGCTTAACATCTGAATTATATCATTTAAGTTCTTGGGTTTCACCGATTCTTCTGTCTATAGATATACAATCTGCTTGAGCGCTCTCATGTGGTCTTTCACTGCAACAACAAAATGAGAACTAGTTTGATTATAAAAACTCACTTCCTATCTCCTTTTCCCAACATTTTCTTTTTTCCATAAATTTTTCAGATTTTCAAAAATTCTTAAAATTTTTTTGATGATCTAAAACATTTACATGTGACACATATACAAAGTAAAAGAAATCAGGAAGGAGGCTTTTTCACAGCACTGTATCTATTTCTATGTGTAGCTGAGAAAAGACCTGAAGGTGACCAATACCTCAAAAATACTTCCAATGTAATTTATACATCCTTTCTTTCCTGTAAAATACTTGAAGCTATTCACCAATGAACAAATACTAACACTTACAGTTTTTCCTGAATGCTTAAGCCCTAACTGTCAGGGAGTGCAGTGTGGCAGGCAGGAGTAGGACCCAAAATGCAGGCGCTCAGACTCAAGGTGTAAACGCAAAGTCACAGCTTTATTGGCTGGCAGGGAAAAAGGCATACAAACTAAACTAGAAAAATTTGCATTTCCTGCGAAAATGCAGTGTGGATGCTGTAATGCTGAAGCTGTCAGCTGAAACTAGCAGAAAAAGCTGAAAAGTTGCAGAATTTGTAAAAACTTTGCAGAAGAAAAGGAACGTTGCTAAAATGTAGTAACTTAGCAGAACTGCAATATCTTAGAGGAAACATAATACTTGGCAGAAATACAATAGCATAGCAGAACTTAGCAGAAATATTGTAACTTACCAGAAACACGATAACTTCTCAAAAATACAAGAATTTAGGAGAAATAGTATAAGATAACAGAAAGAATATATTTAGCCAAACATTCTTAAACATTACAGAAATACTATGATTTAGAAAAACAGTACAACATAGCAGAAATGCTGCGATTTACCAGAGACACTGTAATTTACTATTAATATTGAAATTTTTTTTAAAAATACTATGTTTTAGCAAAAATACTGTAATTTGACAGAAATACTATCATTCGGCAGAAATACTATGTTTCAGCAGAAATACTCTGGTTTAGCACAAATATTATAACATAGCAGTAATACAATTATATAGCAGAAATGCTATATTTAGAAAGAAAAATATAATATAGTAGAAATACTATGATTTAGCAGAAATACTGTAATCAGCACATATACTGTAACATGACAGAAATTCCTCCACTTAGTAGTAATACTGTAACATAAAACAAATGTTATGATTTGGCACAAAACCATAATTTGGCAAAATACTATGATTTAGCAGAAATACTATGATTGAGCAGAAGTACTAAGATGTAGTAAAAGTACTTTGATTTAACAGAAATACAATTATGGAGGAGTAATACTTTAAAATGGGAGAAATATTGATACACACACATACACAGAGCCTAAAGGGAAGAGTATTTGTGCCATGGAGTGTTAACAAGAATCTGAGGTCAATATTAGAAAAGCTGCTAAAATCATAAAAGTTTGCAGAATTGTAGTAAATGATCAATATGAATTAGTGGTCTGTGACAGTGTAGTAAATTGTAGGTAAAAAAAAACATGTTGACCAAGGTGGAATTGAACCCACGACCTTTGGGTTGCAGACCTGTGTCATTACCAGCTGCGCCACTGGGAAAGACAGTGAGCACTTGGGAAACAGGGTGATGAGCAGTCAGAATTAGATCGCGGTGAGAGGCAAAGAGCGCCGTTTTTTGGAGTTACAAAACGTCGTGTAACTCAAAAACTAGGTGCACTAGAAGCATAATTCTTATACTGGGTGAATCAGCGTACTTTCGTGTACTTTGACTGTGATTTGCATTGCTCTTTGTACATCTGTCGCTGAGATATGACGAGAGAAGAAAGGGCAGACCTCAGATATGATTGGCTGGCTGGGAAGCCGTGCAGGCCCTGATATGTAAATTTTATATGTATCAGTCCTCACAGAGGATTAGCTGCCTGGGGACCTGGCAGAAATATATACAAATAGTATGATTAAGCATAAATACTACATTTAGTAGAAATACTATGTTTTAGCACAAATACTATAAAATGGCAGAAATACTATAATTAAGCAGAAATACTATATTTGGCAGAAACACTATATTTAGTACAAATCTTATGAAATAGCAGAAATAGTATGATTTAGCAGAAATGCTGTATTTGGCACAAATCTCATAAAATAGCAGAAATAGTATGATTTAGCAGAAATGCTGTATTTAGCACAAATACTGAAAAGCAGCAGAAATGCTATGACTTAGCACAACAGTAATAACTTATAGAAAAATTGGAAAAGCAAAATGGACAGCTGGAAAAATCCTGAACATGCTACGGGTCCCTCAAATCTAATTGTTAATTGAAAAAAATCAATCAGCAAAAAAGTATAACAGTCACACAATCACAAATATGGGCACATATGGAAACACACATGCACAGAGAGACACACACAGGACCAAATTCAGTCAACCAGTCTAAATATATTGAATTTAAGTGATATAATAAGATGCTCCCATCAAAGGGCTCTCTCGCTCTCTCACACACACACACACACACACACACACACACACACACAGAGCCTAAAGGGAATAGTATTTGTGCCATGGAGTGTTAACAAGAATCTGAGGTCCATATTACAAAAGCTGCTAAAATCATAAAAGGTTGCAGAATTGTAATAAATGATAAATATGAATTAGTGGTCTGTGATAGTGTATTAATTTGTAGGAAAAAACACATGTTGCCCAAGGTGTAATTGAACCCACGACCTTTGGGTTGCAGACCTGTGCCATTACCAACTGCGCCACTGGGAAAGAGAGCGCGCCTGGAAAACAGGGTGATGAGCAGTCAGAATTAGATTGCGGTGAGAGGCGAAAAACGCCGTTTTTGCAGTTACAAAACGTCGTGTAACTCAAAAACTAGGTGGACTAGAAGCATAATTCTTGTACTGGGTGAATCAGCGTACGTTCGTGTACTTTGACTGTGATTTGCATTGCTCTTTGTACATCTGTCGCTGAGATATGACGAGAGAAGAAAGGGCAGACCCCAGATATGATTGGCTGGCTGGGAAGCCGTGCAGGCCCTGAAATGTATTTGTATGTATCAGTCCTCACAGAGGATTAGCTGCCTGGGGACCTGGCAGAAATATATAGAAATAGTATGATTAAGCATAAATACTACATTTTTAGAAAAACTATATTAAGCACAAATCCTATAAAAAGCAGAAATACTATATTAAGCAATATAAATATCCTCTAAAATCCTATAAAAAGCAGTAAAACTGTACTATGATTTGGTAGAAAACCCTAATTAATCAAAAATACTAAATTTGGCAGAAATAGCAGAAACACTATATTTAGCACAAATCTTATGAAATAGCAGAAAGAGTATGATTTAGCAGAAATGCTGTATTTAGCACAAATCTCATAAAATAGCAGACATAGTATGATTTTGCAGAAATGCTGTATTTAGCACAAATACTGAAAAGCAGCAGAAATGCTATGACTCAACACAATAGTAATAACTTAAATAGAAAAATTGGAAAAGCAAAATGGACAGCTGAAAGAATCCTGAACATGCTAAGGGTCCCTCAAATGTAATTGTTAAATGAAAAAAAATCAGCAAAAAAAAAGTATAACAGTGACACAATCACAAATATGGACACATATGGAAACACACATGCACAGAGAGACACACACAGGATCAAATTCAGTCAACCAGTCTAAATATATTGAATTTAAATCATACAATAAGATGCTCCCATAAAAACTCTCTCTCGCCCTCCCTTTCTCTCTCTCTCTGTCACACACACACAGACACACACACACACAGGGAGAGACAAGCAAGTTTCTAGGTCAGTCAAGCAGCCTGGGAGCTGCTAAATTTGAATCCACCAATCAGAGAGGCTGTGTACTTTTTCCCGCCAAAACAGGTGCAGCCGTTTTTACACACTCAGCACAGAGAGAGACAGGATTTGTGCAGTGTATTTCTCATAGTGAGGATTCCTCTCAAACAAATGGCCATAATTTCCTAACCGTAGGGGCTAGAACGGTCATTCTTACACTGTTTTGTTCAGAAGAGATGGGGGAATCTTAAGGTGTTGACAATTTATCTTGAAAATATGAATTATTGAAGATATTTGACTTCTAATGCACCATAACTGAGTAGAGGCAAAGCGAAAACTGCCTTGACTTGCCCTCAAATAATGCTTTCTAACTCTAAATCTATTTGGAGTATCGATATCATTCTTTCACCGTAAGAGTTTGGTGAACAGTCATGGAAATTTTCAGGTCTGTGTGGAAATCCATCAAAAAGATATGACGAGAGAAAAAAGTGCCTCATTTCCAGAGTTTGAAAGCTGAAGAAATCTGAGCGAGGGACGAATTTCCTACCCTCAAACAAACCCAATTCATGGCCAAATGGTAATAGGTGAGAAAGAAATTCTTGAACTGTGAGCGTCAGGAGTGTCTGAAGATATATTGGCACAAGCCTCATGTCTTAACTTTGCTGCGTTAAGGAGATATGACGATTTGAAAATGCCTCTCATTAGAAATCCAGCGGTGATTGTGAACAAGCTCTCCATTGACTTTCTATGCAGAGTTTCCAGACTTTGTGTTGGTCTGAGGAGATTTGCTAAAATTCTATTATACAGAAATACTGTAATCAGCACATATACTGTAACATGACAGAAATTCCTCCACTTACTAGTAATACTATAACATAACACAAATATTATGATTTGGCACAAAAACCATGATTTGGCAAAATACTATGATTGAGCAGAAGTACTAAGATGTAGTAAAAGTACTTTGATTTAACAGAAATACAATTATAGAGGAGTAATACTTTAAAATGGGAGAAATATTGATACACACACACATACACAGAGCCTAAAGGGAAGAGTATTTGTGCCATGGAGTGTTAACAAGAATCTGAGGTCAATATTAGAAAAGCTGCTAAAATCATAAAAGTTTGCAGAATTGTAATAAATGATCAATATGAATTAGTGGTCTGTGACAGTGTATTACAGTTTTTCTGAATGCTTAAACCCTAACTGTGATTCTTATAGCACAATTTCTAAAACTATCAATACTTATAGCAAAACCACTCACTGAGTTTGCAAAACTAAAAGCACAAACACTGCTTTGCACTCAGTTTGCCATTTTGTAAGACACACTTTGCAGAACTTTAAACACAACTCACTGCTTACACTCAATTACCAAATTTTCAACACACTCCTAGCAAAACTATACACATTTATGGCCATTATTTACACTATTTTGCCAACTGTCTGGCACACTTTCACATGTGAAAACTTTTTAGATAATTAGTTCACTTTGCAATCAGCCTAAGCACTATGAATAAGCTACAGGTAAGCTCTGTGTGTGGAGTACAATGGAGGAGCAGGAAGAGTGAGAAGTAGAGGAGGCCGAGGAAGAGGACGTGGAGGGAAGAAGTAGGATGAAGAGGACGACAAGGACAAGGAGGAGCAAGAGGAGGACGAGGAGGGGGGAGAGGAGGATGAGGAGGGGGGAGAGGAAGGGTAAGAAGAGTAAGAAATAGAATTGCTGATGACATCAGAGCTACAATAGTGGACCATGTAATCAACCATGGAGTGACGCTGAGGGAAGCTGGCCAACGGGTTCAGCCTAACTCAAGCCGCTACACTGTAGCAAGCATCATAAGGACATTTTGAAATGACAGTTGGTTAGTACAGTCACTTTGCACTAAGACTTGTAGCACTGCCATGCTAATGAGAAACACAACAATAGCATAGATGTAAAAATACTGAAATTGTTACTTTACAGAATTGCTAGACGACCAGATGCTGGGGGCAGAGGAAGCATGTTCACTGCAGACCAAGAAACCCATATAGTCAATATGGTGATTGCAAATAATCCTATACTTGGAAATAAACACTTGTGTTTGTTTTGATGTGCGTGAATAAAAACCAGTACTTGAAATTTGGATCCCTCTATGCTTACGGATCTATGACAAAAGTATGAGCTCAAACTGACATGGCCTACCTTGTGCACAGAGAAAGCAAAAGCCAGATGTGTTTTGTATTCATACCATCAGTGTGCAGTTGCCGCATTGTGTGCTTAGTAGATGATGGCTTGTGTGTACTGTTTGATACTGAAAACACCATTTTTACTAAGGTGTGAAGAGTTAATCTAGCTGTGTTTGCTTTTGCAAGAGAACTACAATGTTTTGATAATTGGGTGACAGGTTTTCTTATTTCTGTGTAGAGTTTTGCAAAAATAGCCAATAGTTACAAAAAATGTGCTTAAACAATCAGAAAAAACTGTAATTTGTAGGGAAAAAAACATGTTGACCAAGGTGGAATTGAACCCACGACCTTTGGGTTGCAGACCTGTGTCATTACAAACTGTGCCACTGGGAAAGAGAGCGAGCACCTGGAAAACAGGGTGATGAACTGTCAGATTTAGATCGCGGTGAGAGGCAAAGAGCGCCGTTTTTTGAAGTTCCAAAATGTCGTGTAACTCAAAAAGTAGGTGGACTAGAAGCATAATTCTTGTACTGGGTGAATCAGCGGACTTTGGTGTACTTTGACTGTGATTTTCATTGCTCTTTGTACATCCGTCGCTGAGATATGATGAGAGAAGAAACGGCAGACCTCAGATATGATTGGCTGGCTGGGAAGCAGTGCAGGCCCTGATATGTAAATTTGAATGTCTCAGTCCTCAGAGGATTGGCTGCCTGGGGACCTGGCAGAAATATATAGTAATAGTATGATTAAGCATAAATACTACATTTAGCAGAAATACTGTATTAAGCACAAATCCTATAAAAAGCAAAAATACTATATTAAGCAATATAAATATCCTATAAAAATCCTATAAAAAGCAAAAATACTGTACTATGATTTGGTAGAAAACTATAATTAATCAGAAATACTGTATTTGGCAGAAATACTATATTTAGCACAAATCTTATAAAATAGCAGAAATAGTATGATTCAGCACAATAGTAATAACTTAAACAGAAAAATTGGAAAAGCAAAATGAACAGCTGAAAAATGCTGAACATGCTAAGGGTCCCTCAAATGTAATTGTGAAATGAAAAAAATCAGCAAAAAAAGTATAACAGTCACACAGTCACAAATATGGACACATATGGAAACACACAAGCACAGAGAGACACACACAGGATCAAATTCAGTCAACCAGTCTAAATATATTGAATTTAAATCATACAATAAGATGCTCCCATAAAAACTCTCTCGCCCTCCCTTTCTCTCTCTCCTCACACACACACACACACACACACACACACACACACACATATACATAGGGAGAGACAAGCAAGTTTCTAGGTCAGTCAAGCAGCCTGGGAGCTGCTAAATTTGAATCCACCAATCAGAGAGGCTGTGTACTTTTTCCCGCCAAAACAGGTGCAGCCGTTTTACACACTCAGCACAGAGAGAGACAGGATTTGTGCAGTGAATTTCTCATAGTGAGGATTCCTCTCAAACAAATGGCCATAATTTCCTAACCGTAGGGGCTAGAACGGTCATTCTTACAACCGTTTTGTTCAGAAGAGATGGGGAATCTTCAAGTGTTTACAATTTATCATTAAAATATGAATTATTAAAGATATTTGACTTCTAATGCACCATAACTGAGTAGAGGCAAGCGAAAACTGCCTTGACTTGCCCTCAAACAACGCTTTCTAACTCTAAATCTATTTGGAGTATTGATATCATTCTTTCACCGTAAGAGACAGCAGGCTTTGGTGAACAGTCATGGAAATTTTGAGGTCTGTGTGGAAATCCATCAAAAAGATATGACGAGAGAAAAAAGTGCCTCATTTCCAGAGTTTGAAATCTGAAGAAATCTGAGCGAGGGACGACAATTTCCTACCCTCAAACAAGTGTAACTCATCTCAGAACGGTAATAGGTGAGAAAAAATTCTTGAATTGTGAGCGTCAGGAGTGTCTGAAGATATACTGGGACAAGCCTCATGTTTTAACTTCGCTTCGTTAAGGAGATATGACGATTCGAATATGCCTCTCATTACAGAAATCAAGCGGTGATTTTGAACAAGCTCTCCATTGACTTTCTATGGAGAGTTTTCAGACTTTGTGTTGGTCTGAGGAGATTTGCCAAAATTCTATAAATCTCACAACAATGATGGTGACATTTTCGGAAAGCCAGCAAAATGCCTACGTTTTGATGTACAATTTGTGGAAGTTGAGTGAAAATTGAGCAAGTAGGAAGAAGTTGTTCGGACATGAAGAGAAGACTGCGAAACCTACAGTGGCACACTGGAAGCCAAGTGCATAGCAACCATAACAACGCATGTATTTTGTGAAAAATCACAATTTTGCAACTCAAAACTTTAAGAGGGACAAAAGTAAAACTGTAACAGATATGAAAAAGCTGAATCATTCATGAATAGCCCAATAATTTGTGAACATTTTAAAGTTTGAATGGTTGTTCTGCGTGAAAGTAGGAAAAAGTAGTTAAGTTTCAAAAACAAGCAAGTTTTAGCAGAATTGCGGAAGTTTCCCATTCATTTCAATGGGACAAATTAAAGGAAAAAGCTTAATATTTTAAAAAGTATAACAGTTAAAAAATACCAAAAGTCATAGCGCACATTAGCAGAAATAGCAGAATAGTTTAAAATTTGAACGGTGAAAATCGGCTGAAAATTGTGGAAGTAGAAAAGTGCCAAAAAGTGCAAAATTGGCAACTAGAATAACTAGAAAAATTTGCATTCCTCTTGAAAATGCTGTGTGGATGCCTTAACGCTGAAGCTGTCTGCTGAAAAGCTGAAAAGATGAAAAGTTGCAAAAGTTGTATGGTGGTGAAAAAAACATGTCGCCCTGAGCAGGATTCGAACCTGGCCCTCCTGGTCTCAAGGCAGTTACTCATCTCACTGAGCTAAACTCATTCTCTCAAAAAAGAGGAGGAGAGACCGACAATTCTGCTAAAATGAGCAGAAGCTGCTGAGAATTGTGCTGAGAAGAGGTGAAAAGGCTGAAAATTTTGCAGAAAAGAGGTAAATCAGCAGAATTTCTGCAGAAAAGAGGCAGAACAAAAGAGAAAACTGAAAACAGGTTTTGCCATGACCGGGATTTGAACCTGGCCGTTCTCGTCTCAAGGCAGCTGCTCATCTCACTGAGCCAAACTCTTCCTCTCAAAAACAAGAGATGGAGAAACTGACAATTTTGCTAAAGGAGCAGAAGCTGCTGAGAATTGTGCTGAGAAGAAGTGAAAAGGCTGAAAATTTTGCAGAAAAGAGGTGAATCAGCAGAATTTCTGCAGAAAAGAGGTAAAGAAGCAATAAGTTGCGCTGAAAAGAGATGAATCAGCAGAATTTCTGCTCAAAGGCAGCTATTCATTTCCCTGAGCCAAAGTCATTCTTACAAAGAAGAGGTGGAGAGACGGACAATTCTGCTGAAATGAGCAGAAGCTGCTGACAATTGTGCTGATAAGTGGTGAAAAGGCTGAAAATTTTGCAGAAAAGAGGTGAATCAGCAGAATTTCTGCAGAAAAGAGGCAAAGCAGAAACTTGCGCTGAAAAGAGATGAATCAGCAGAGTTTCTGCTCAAAAGAGTTGTCTTTTTCTGAATACAGCCAAAAGCTGGAATTTGTGCTGAAAAGGGTGAAAAAAAATGAAAATTTTGCTGAAAAGGGGTGAAGAAGCTGAAGAAGCTAAAGTATACTAAATCAAAGTATTTGTGCCAAAACATAGGGTTTCTGCCATATTGTGGTACTACTACATTACAACATGAATACGGATTAAAGATGAAAGAAACTGGCAACAGATTCCTCCACTACAAACCAGTCTGATACCACTTCTTTGCAGTGTTCACGTTTACTAAGGCACTACCCAAAAGGCGCCACAAGAGGGCACTCCAACACAAGAGATGAGGTGAATGAGCAGAATTTCTGCTGAAAAGAGGCAGAAGGTTCTGTATGTAGAAAAGAAACACTGTTGAACCATGTGTGAAATAAATAAAGAAATGAAAGAACAACCTGGTTCTGCTCAAATTCACCAATCAGAGGTACTGCCTCAGTCTGCTTCATCAGGCTGTGTACTTGTTTCTGCCATGGAGCGTTAACAAGAATCTGAGGTCCATATTAGAAAAGCTGCTAAAATCATCAAACTTTGCAGAATTGTAATAAAATAGCAATATAAATTACAAGTCCGTGATAGTGTATAAATTTGTAGTGAAAAAAAAAAACGTGGACCAAGGTGGGATTGAACCCATGACCTTTGAGCTGCAGAGCCGTGTCATTACTGATTGCGCCACCTGGAAAGGGGGCGGCGGTCTGAAAGACAGATACTTGGGCAGTCAGAAAATAGATCGCGGTGAGAGGCGAAAAACGCCGTTTTTGGAGTTACAAAACGTCGTGTAACTCAAAAACTAGGAGGGCTAGCAGCATAATTCTTGTACTGGGTGAATCAGCGGACTTTGGTGTACTTTCACTGCGATTTTGATAGCTCTTTGTGCCTCCATCGCGGAGATTTGACGAGAGAAGAAACGGCTTCATTTCCAGAGTTTGAAGACTGAGAGAAGGACAGATTTCCACCCTCAAACAAACGTAATTCATTGATCAACGGTAAGATAATTGTAAAACTGCTTCCACTGTGAGTGTCAGCAGTGTCTGAAGATATATTGGCACAAGCCTCATGTCCTAACTTTGCTTTATTAAAGAGATATGGCGATTTGAAAATGCCTCCGTTTCAGAATTTCAGCTCTGAATTTCAAAACCTCCCATAGACTTTGAATGGGAGTATTGAGACCTTGTGTCACTCCGAGGCAAATTGCGAAAAAACGGTAAATCTCACAATAAAGATAGTGACATTGTCTGAAAGCCAGCAAAAATACCTACGTTTTGATGTATAATTTGTGGGGTTGAGTGGAAATTGAGTGAGTAGCAAGAAGTTGTTTAGACATGAAGAGAAAATTCAGAACGGACCAGCACTCACTCTGACTTAATTGCATAGCAACCATAGCAACACATGTATTTTCTGAAAAATCACAATTTGCAACTGAAAACTTAAAGAGAGATAAGATTAAAACGGTAGAAGATCTGAAAAAGCTGAATCAGACAGGAATAGCCCAATAATCTGAGAATATTTTAAAGTTTGAATGGAGTTTCTAGGTGAAAGTATGACAAAGTAGTTAAGTTTCAAAGACAAGCAAGTTTTAGCAGAATTGTGGAAGTTTCCCATTCATTTCAATGGGACAAATTAAAGGAAAAAGTGTAATATTTTAAAAAGTATAACAGTAATAAACACCAAAAGTCATAGCCATCATTAGCAGAAAGAGCAGAACAGTATAGAGTTTGAACTGAGAAAATCGGCTGAAAACTGAGAAAGTAGTTAAGTGCCAAAAAGTGTAATGGAAGCAACTAGGGGAATAATAAAGAATAAAGAGAAACAGGAACTCAATAGTGTGGAAGCCCTTTTAGGGCATCCACACAATAAAGTAGGATAAAGAATAAAGAGAAACAGGAAAACAATAGTGTGGATGCATAAGGCATCCACACAACTAAACTAAACTAAACTGGGAAATATAAACTTACACTTGACGGAGAGGCACACGAGGAAACACACAGCTTGAGGGACGACGCAACACTGACTCAGAGAAACACAGGGTTTAAATACACTGGGAAGTAACGAGGGGAATGAGAGACAGAAGGAGAGCACAGCTGGGAGAAATCAGAACTGACGAGACGAGGGAGCAAAGTAGAATACACTCACAAGAGACATGGACCTTCAAAGTAAAACAGGAAGTAGCACAGACGCAAACTAGACTAGGGGAGACAGAGCAACTAAGAAACACAGAACAACAACAAAGAGACATAAAGGGCAGCTATTAAATACTCAGAGAACTAAAGAGAATACAAGAAAGCCAAACTAAGACACTAGACTAAAGAATAAACTGGGGGAACAAAGGGAACTAAGATCAAAATACAAAACTCAGAGACACAAGAAACTCAAAACACTGGGTCACCGACCCAGGACCGTGACACTAACTGTGATTCTTATAGCACAATTTCTAAAACTATTAATACTTATAGTACAACCACTCACTGAGTTTGCGAAACTAAAAGCACAAACACTGCTTTGCACTCAGTTTGCCATTTTGTAACACACACCTTGCAAAACTGTGGGTACAATCCACTGCACAGCACTCTTTTTGCAGAACTGTAAACACAACTCAGTGCTTTACACTCAATTTCCAAATGATCAACACACTCCTAGCAAAACTATACACATTTATGGCCATTATTTACACTATTTTGCCAACTGTCTGGCACACTGTCACATGTGAAAACTGTTTTAGATAATTAGTTCACTTTGCAATCAGCCTAAGCACTATAAATAAGCTACAGGTAAGCTGCCCGTGTGGAATACAATGGAGGGAGCAGGAAGAGTGAGAAGAGTGAGAAGTAGAGGAGGCCGAGGAAGAGGACATGGAGGTGAAGAAGTAGGACGAAGAGGACGACAAGGACAAGGAGGTCAAGTTAGAGGAAGAGGACAAGGAGGAGCAAGAGGAGGATGAGGAGGGGGAAGAGAAAGGGTAAGAAGAGTAAGAAATAGAAATACTGATGACATCAGAGCTACAATAGTGGACCATGTAATCAACCATGGAATGATCCTGGGGGAAGCTGGCCAACGGGTTCAGCCTAACTTGAGCCGCTACACTGTAGCAAGCATCATAAGGACATTTCGAAATGAGAATCGGTTAGTACAGTCACTTTGCACTAAGATTTGTAGCACTGCCATGCTAATGAGAAACACAACAATACCATAGATTTAAAAATACTGAAATTGTTACTTTACAGAATTGCTAGATGACCAGATGCTGGGGCCAGAGGAAGAATTTTCACTGCAGACCAAGAAACCCATATAGTCAATATGGTGATTGCAAATAATTCCATAAGGCTACGCGAAATTCAGCAGCGCATAATTGAGGATGACACCACCTTCCAAAACATACAAAATGTGAGCATTTCTGTATTAGGTCGTGTACTTGCCCGCAACAGAATCCGAATGAAACAAATCTACAGAGTACCTTTTGAAAGACAAAGTGAATGTGTAAAACAGCTGCGATATGACTATGTGCAGGTAAGCTATAGTATCATTGGTACTGAATCTGGAAGTGCATACTGTAGTGCTGTGAATGGGCCTGCTGTGCTGCATTTGTTTTGTCTTGTCTAGAGAGTGATGGAGCTAGAGGCAGATGCCATGGGTCATGAGCAGTTTTTTGTGGATGAGGCTGGTTTTCACCTCACTAAGACAAGGAGACGTGGCAGGAACATTATTGGACACCCTGCCATAATCAATGTCCCAGGACAACGTGGTGGTAACATAACTATGTGTGCAGCTATAAGTCAAAATGGTGTTGTTCACCATCATGCAACCCTGGGCCCGATAACACTGCACACATTATTACATTCCTGGACACCTTACATGACATGCTCACTAATGTTCAGAGACCAGAGCAGACCAGATACATCATCATATGGGACAATGTTAGTTTCCATAGGGCTGCTTTGGTCCGCAACTGGTTTACAGATCACCTACTCTTCACTGTACTCAACCTCCCCCCATACTCTCCATTCTTGAATCCAATTGAAGAGTTCTTCTCTGCCTGGCGCTGGAAGGTCTATGGCCGTCATCCCCATCAACGCATAGCCCTTTTACAGGCAATGGAGGAGGCATGTGGGGATATTGACCAAGCATCATGTCAGGCCTGGATACGCCATTCCAGAAGATATTTTCCCCGGTGCCTTGGACTAGAGGACATTGCATGTGATGTAGACGAAATTTTGTGGCCGGACCCAGAGAGACGAAACGATGTAGACCTCCATGGTATGCAGGGCTCGCAAAATCGCTAGCCCGAAGTCCCGGGGCTAGCGATTTTTCCAGTCGGGCTACCAAAATCTGATATGCCCTGCCCGTCGGGCTATCATAGGAAGGAAAAATATGTGTCAATGCTTTTGCATTTTCTTTCGCAAATGTAGCTGAGTAATTATGTCATTGGCATCGATGAGCCACTGTCAATATGTGACATATTGAAATCGCGTTTGAATTTGCGCTTGGTTTTTGCTTTCACTTTCAATTTGCGATCGCGCGAACGGTGTATAGAGAGCGGCAGTACTGATTGGTGAGTGACGATTAATTGCGCACCAATTCCTCTGAATTGGTGCGAATTGGTATAATTTACAATATTATACTTTAATGTATAATATTGTAAAGGAAACAAAACATTAAAAAATTGCTCTCTTTTTTATTCGGGCTACTTAAAATTATTTTGGGCTACCAAAAACTGAAGAGTGCCTGCCCGAAGGGCTACCAGGGATTTTGAAATTTTGCGAGCCCTGGTATGTACCTCAGCAGATGGAGGAAGTGGCTGAAATCCAGAAATCCTACCAGTGGCTGGACAAAGCTGGAATAAAAGACAGCACAGAGGCACTAATCTTGGCAGCAGAGGAACAAGCTCTGAGCACAAGATCCATAGAGGCTGGGGTCTATCACACCGGGCAAGACCACAAGTGCAGGCTGTGTAAAGATGCCCCTGAGACAATCCAGCACATAACAGCAGCAAGATGCTAGCAGGAAGGGCATACATGGAACGCCATAACCAAGTGGCCAGCATTGTATAGAAACATCTTTGCTGAGTATAGCTGGAAGTCCCAAGGTCAAAATAGAGGGTGGTCCAGAATTACTTAGCTAAGATCCTGTGGGACTTCCAGATGCAGACGGAAAAAATTGTGATAGCTAACCTGCCAAACATAGTAGTGGTGGACAAGCGGAGGAAGATGGCCGTAGTGATAGATTTAGCGATACCGAATGACAGCAATGTCAGGAAGAAGTAACACAAGAAGCTGGGCTTAGAGAAGAGCTGGAGAAGATGCAGACAGTTGTGGTAACAGTGGTTCCAGTGGTAATCGGAGCACTAGGTGCACTGAGCTTGAAGGATGACCAATGAGACAGGAAGGAAATCAAATAAACAGAAGACCGGATGCATCATTCATAGATAAAAGTTTGCTTTCTAATTATACCGTCTTCATTTTCACTTCTTCATTGGTTCATATTTCTGTACTGAATCCGTCTGCAACAGCTGCAGCAACACAACAGCAAACCAACCAAATGAGAGCTACTGTACATTCTGTACGAGCTTATTGAATTTTTCTGACTTTTGTATTCTAATGATTTAAGTTTATAGTTTATTTATAGTTTATTCTCTGTGAGGTTCCTCTTGTGTGTTTGTCTCAATCCTGTTTTGCCTATGTGAGTCTGTCATGTCATCTGTTTTACATCTCACTTCCCGTGTGTAGGCGTATTGACTCTCGCGCTTCCTGTGTGTCTCTCACTCCCTTTCCCCGTTTGTGTCTTAGTCAGAGAATTCTGAAAGAGAAAAGAAATCTGCCTTCTTCCCAGCTGCAGTTAAAACTAATCAATCAAAAAATATACAAAGGTATTTTCTGGTTGCATTTTTATTTGCTTTAGGAAAACTTAACACTGAAGCAATACAGTATTTGAATAGGACCCTGAATTACTTTGACTGAGATCAAAATGTCAAGGACAATTTTGTTTCATATGATGGTACACAAAAGTTATTTATTCTTCAGTTGTACAAAATAAAATCAGAAAGCAGCATTTAAAAAAAAATAGAAAAACATCATTCCACAGCCTCAGAAAAGAAACTTGAGGATGGCTGAAGATACCAACAGCAGGAAAGCACTGGGACCAGTTGGAATAGCGCTGTTACACAGGTCCCCTTCACAGCAAGCCATAGACCCAATGCATAATGCACTGGTTTGGCAGCCCTTTGTAACCAAGTTATAACCTGCAAGACATGAGGAGAAAACTCTCAGAAACCACTTCACAAAGCATGCTGTGCAGCATCACTGTGCATGCTTGGACTTCTCAGTTATCAAGTCTGATATGAGAAAACGACTCACCGTCTACTCTGAGAGAGAAACAACGGTTGAAGATGACGGTGCAAGATTTGCGGTCTATGCAGGATTTAGGATCAGCGGCTGTGCATGTGTAGCATCGTAATCCACATACTATAGAAAGAAACAACACACTTTCACATGTCCTTGTAATTATTTGGGGTTTATATTTCCATTTTATACTGCTTGATGAGAGCTGGCAGAAAATGAGAAGTGAAACAAAATCAAACAGGAAATCTTTAAAGTCTTGGATAAAGTAAATACTAATTAAACTGTAAACAATTGTTTTTAAACTTAATAACTAAATTCTATAATAACTAAAGTCTTTAGATATTTTTAAGAAGATATATAACGTGTCTGTTTCTGTTTCCTCACAATCTGGTCATTGAGTTTTTAACTTTCACTTTCCTTACAGACTTTAAGACCACCTTTACCAATCGATACATTTGTTTATCTGTCAAAGCACACAGGACCAACATGAAATATTTTCTTACCTGCAGACAGAGTCACACACAGGATCAGAGCTCGATAAAGCTGCATCATGAACTCAGTTTGATAATCAGTCTTACAGGGGAAAACGATGTGGCTAAGCTTTTCTTTCTTAGCGAAACTTCCACTGTTTTGTTCTGACAATCTGAGAATTTGCATTTCTTCACAAAGCTTTCTAAAAAGTGACCTGAATAACAGTGGCCCCTTAAGTGACCTCACTGCCAGACTCGCCATTTTTGGAAATAAAGGCGAGAACTAGGGCACTACAGCCAATAGGACTGCTCCTGACTAATCATCACTTTTTTAAAAATCTATGTAAAACATGAGTTCAAATGTTCTTATTTTCATAGTTAAAAAAGAAAAAGAATTTTCATAAGAAAAGTCTGTTTACTGAAATACAGTTTTGTTTTGTTTTTGTTGTTTTTCAATAAGCAGCTGAAAGATGCTGATGAGACAAATCTAAAGGAAGGAGAAACCAGTTTCAACATAGTACATCAGTATTGTATCATTATCTCATGACTGCTCAGAAGGAAGAAAGAGTTTGATCCCTACTGGTATTTTTAGATGTTCATTGTCTTCCCGGTTGCTGTTTGGTCAGTTTTAGGAAATGATCATGGTTTATATTAAATTCAGAAGGCAAACTCAACTCTTCCATTCATCTTATTTTTCCCATGAGATGTAAAATAAGATTTTTATAAAGCCTACATTTCAAAAACAACACAAAAAAAAAAAAAAAAAAACTGAACACAGTGGTCATTTTATAAGCTTCTTAATTAGTTGACTACCTATCAAACAAATGTTTGAGGTTGTTTTACTAATCATCACAAAAACAAAGTTCGGAGATAAGACTTTCACATTTAGATCCTGAATTTTCGTCTTAAAGAAAATGACAAAACACAAAATGACATAGGTGCTTAAAATGACCTCTTACCTCTCATTCAAGAGGCTTTTTCTGTTCTAATAGCTGATGGAGAGTCCGGGTGATTTAACCTCTGGTTGGGCTATTTACACCTACTGCCAAACACTACATTTGCACACAAAAAAAAAAGTAATACATGTGGAATATGTGCACTGTGCTTCACCAAAGTCTTTATAGAGGAAGGTCTCTTCACTAGGCACACACTTTGCCTCGAGGTACTTATGTGGGCAGTCAGTGCATCTAAATTTGTCACATTTCACCCCTAAAATAAGGATTTTAAACTCTTTCAGATTTCTATGAAAGACTGTCTGCAGTTTCTCTCTTATTTTGTCTTGGGCTTCATTTACAGTTTTTCTGATGGCTTGAGCACATTTTTTGTAACTATTGGCTATTTTGCAAAACTCTACACACAAATAAGAAAACTCTTCACCCAATCAGCAAAACGTAGTTTTCTTGTAAAAGCGAATAACCTTTGCTTAACTCACAACACCTTTGTAAAAATGGTATTTTTGTATCAGACAGTAAACACAAGCCATCAAATTAATAAGCACACAATGCACCAACTACACACTGATGGTATGAATGAAAAACACATCTGGCTTTTGCTTTCTCTGTGCACAAGGTAGGCTATGTCAGTTTGAGCTCATACTTTTGTCATAGGTCCATAAGCATAGAGGATCCAAACTTCAAGTACTGGTGTTTATTCACACACCTCAAAACAAACACAAGTGTTTATTTCAAGTCAAAACGAAATAGTAATTTCACTGAGGAAAAAAAAGAAATCAGTCTACATTGTGTCATCTCTGTGGATCTGGCCACAAAATTTCGTCTACATCACATGAAATGTCCTCTAGTCCAGCGGTCCCCAACCTTTTTTGTGCCACGGACCGGTTTATGCCAGACAATATTTTCACGGACCGGCCTTTTAAGGTGTCGCGGATAAACACAACAAAATAAAACTAGTACTGGTACCAAAAAAAAAAAGAAGATTTATTCATAACACACGTGAAAAGACCCAGGAAAAGCGAGTTAACGATAAAAGCGATAACAAAATAACGCTGAAAACCAATAAAACCCTGAAAACCATACATTTCACACCTGAGCCTTGACTCGTGGCCCGGTACCAAAACGACTCACGGGCGGTACCGGTCCGAGGCACGGAGTTGGGGAGCGCTGCTCTAGTCAAGGCACAGGGAAAATATCTTCTGGAATTTTACATCTATGGTATTGTTGTGTTTCTCATTAGCACGGCAGTGCTACAAATCTTAGTGCAAAGTGACTGTACTAACCGACTCTCATTTCAAAATGTCCTTATGATGCTTGCTACAGTGTAGCGGCTCGAGTTAGGCTGAACCCGTTGGCCAGCTTCCTCAGGGTCACTCCATGGTTGGTTACATGGTCCACTATTGTAGCTCTGATGTCATCAGCACAGTTCTATTTCTTACTCTTCTTACCCTTCCTCTCCCCCCTCCTCGTCCTTGTCCTTGTTGTCCTCTTCGTCCTGCTTCTTCACCTCCACGTCCTCTTCCTCGGTCTCCTCTACTTCTCACTCTTCCTGCTCCCTCCACTGTACTCCACACACAGAGCTTACCTGTATTATAGTGCTTAGGCTGATTGCAAAGTGAACTAATTATCTAAAACAGTTTTCACATGTGACAGTGT
This sequence comes from Oreochromis aureus, assembly GCF_013358895.1. Taxonomy (NCBI): domain Eukaryota; kingdom Metazoa; phylum Chordata; class Actinopteri; order Cichliformes; family Cichlidae; genus Oreochromis; species Oreochromis aureus. Next base: position 13,044,293 of record NC_052953.1, on the reverse strand, counting down.
GACAGACAGTTGGCAAAATAGTGTAAATGGCCATAAATGTGTATAGTTTTGCTAGGAGTGTGTTGATCCTTTGCAAATTGAGTGTAAAGCCGTGAGTTGTGTTTACAGTTCTGCAAAAAGAGTGCTGTGCAGTGGATTGTAGCTACAGGTTTGCAAAGTGTGTGTTACAAAATGGCAAACTGAGTGCAAAGCAGTGTTTGTGCTTTTAGTTTTGCAAACTCAGTGAGTGGTTTTGCTATAAGTATTAATAGTTTTAGACATTGTGCTATAAGAATCACAGTTAGGGCTTAAGCATTCAGAAAAAACTGTAATCATGTTCTTCTCAGGTTGTCCTTTAGCGCCCTCAGGCGGTCTCTCTCTAAAACAACACAATACATCGGCTATCAAGGAAACGATTCAAAGGAGTCTTAAACTGGCATGGCTTCATGTCAGTGTTAGTGAACCAGCTTTGCTGTTGAGGGCAGGCCTTGCGAGTCCAAGCCCATCCAAAAATGCCTCTCTGCCTCCTCAGCTGAATGCTATACTGATGTGCTTTTATGTTATAAATACAATTAAATCATTGCATCATTTTTTTTTTATCATCAATTTCATTGCCAAATTAAGTTTGACAATGAACCCACAGTGACAATAAGTCAGCGCAGTTACAACCAGGCTCAAGCTAATAATTCTGTTAATAGTATATATTATTATATCCACAGTGATAAAGGTAAAGCATGATTGTGGATATTAGCCCACCACTGAAGCTCAGCAGATAAGTAACACTCATATTTACCTTGCTGATTCTGGTTCAGGTCACACTTTGGAGTGAAAAAGCAGCCATTCAATCAAAACATTAAAAGCAAATTGAACTGTGCTGATTCTGAACCTGTTTGCACTTTGGTATTTCTGGCTACAGCTAAGCGCAGCATGCAGATTTATGGCGCTATAATAAATACCAGTTCTGGACATGATTTAGAGGAGACTGATTATTCTTAAATGTCTTAAATGTCTTGTGTGTTCTGTAAAATAGTTTTTAATGAAATTTTAATGAACCACATCATTAGGCACACCTCTTCAGCTGCTCCTTAAAATCACATGGCAGCACCTAAATACATTTAGGCGTGTAAACATGGTCAAGACCACCTGCTGAAGCTCAAATCCAGCATCAGAATGGAGAAAAAACATTTAAATGCCTGACCCAGTACTGCTCAGATATACTTACTGAAGTAGCTGGTGAATGAATCACCTCTTCCAGTATCATTGTAAATCCATATTTTACGTACTAGTAAAAGTTTATAGCAGTTTTATGATCTTATTTGGCCATAAAACCCTTCACCATCTTCCAGGTGTGAGGTGTATGAGGAAATGAAACCTTTTCCTAATAAAAAACTTTTCTGAGAAACTGAGAAATAAAGCCAAGCTTCTGTGTGCAGTCATCGTCTTACAGCGCTTTACTTAGTCCCTATGGACCCCAAAGCGCTTTACACTACAATCAGTCATTCACCCATTCACACACACTGGTGATGGCAAGCTACATCGTAGCCACAGCTGCCCTGGGGCGCACTGACAGAGGCGAGGCTGCCGGACACTGGCGCCATCGGGCCCTCTGACCACCACCAGTAGGCAACGGGTGAAGTGTCTTGCCCACAGACACAACGACTGGGACTGTCCGAGCCGGGGCTCGAATCGGCAACCTTCCAATTACAAGACGAACTGCCAACTCTTGAGCCACGATCGCCCCAGGTAATCGAAGGATAGCAGAGCTAAGACCACCTTGAAAAGCACAACTGAACCATGAGTGTTAAGTGATGTGAAAAATAAGAGCATCACAAAAAAGAGAACGTTTTCTGGGAATTAAAAATAAAGTTGGTTCATTCTAGAAATTAAAATGTGAAGTTAACATTATAGATATAGCACTCAAGTTGTTATAAATTATCATACAAAAAATGCTTTCTTCCAGATAGCGCTACTAAAAAATAAAACAAAAGAAAACCTTTATGGTTTCTTCCGGCGAGAGTGCGGAAGCGTTTGAGTGAAGACACGACACGGGAGTCTAGGGAGCTAACGGGATTTATTTTATTGTGTTTTTGTTATTTACTTCACTGTAAAAAAAAAAAAAAAAGGACTGCCTTCATTAAAGAGTCCAGCATTTGGGTCCTCTTTCCTCATATCCCCACGGTTGACCAGCGCTAACCGTGACAATATATTCAGTAAAATCAGAATAATGCTTTGATTGCTGAATTGTTTAACTACTTGTGTTCTGCATTTTGTATCATTAAATAAAAAGAGTTTTGTAATGAGCTGTAAATAAAATACAGGACAGAGCAAATATGAGCATTTCATATAAATTATGTGGTTGGTTGATAAGGATGGACAAAGTTCACTTTAAGGTTTTTAACTCGATAATGCTTTGGACAAAGATGCAATGTTTGTAGCTTTACCAGAGTTTTCATCGCAGTTGATTTTAAATCAGTGAATATGTGACTGAAGTGCAGGCATCAGCTTTTTTTTCTGAAAGAGGTAGGACTATCATTGTCAAAGTCGAGGTGGAGGAAATGTTACAGCTTTTATGGCTAACAGTGGATCAGAGTCACTATTTTTCATTCATGGTGTGGCTGCTGATAGAAGTAGCAGGATGAATTCTGTGTGCAGTGCTGCACTCAGATTCAGGCAGGTGGGGCCCAACCCAGTACTAGTGAGCTATTGTTAATGAAGTTTATGATTCCTGCGGCTTCTTTTGTGACCATATTGCGCAAGTGCTAAGAACATTTTGCGCATGTGCAGAAGTGCACATGAATGAGAGTAACATTGAGTCCTCTCAAAGTGACCTGAACTTCTCAAGAGGGCAGGGGCTTCAGTACCATCCTACTCGCTTTCTGAGAAACTGAAACTGAAGAGCTGAACAAAGCCTATTTAACCTGTCCTCCTCACACATCGTGTACTTCTTTCTTACTTCTCACCATGAAACTTCTTGGAGCTCTGATCCTGGTTTTGAGTTTGTCCACAGGTAAGAGCAGCTTATCATTGGTTTTTCTTGTTCTTTACCACATAATCAGATAATCACTGGTCCTTTCAGGTCTTCTACTTTTGAACAAAACTGTAAGAGACATGAAACTGAAGAGAGGTTCAGATCACCTTGAAAAGGACATCTGAACCAAAATTCTTCTGTGATGGAAAAAAAGAAAGAATACATTTTTTAAAATGGGCATCTTTGTAACTTTTTCACTATTAACAGTTTGATTTAAAATACACTATAGTCATGTACAGATGCAAAACTATTTTAAAAATGCCTTTATAAATCAAATTAAGGACCTCACTGTATTTTGTTATAGAAACGGCAGATCCTGAAGGCCCTTTTACATATGACGCCCAGCGCTGCGCTCTTTTTTTATTAATAAAACTCCTGGTCCTTTTCCTTTTCTATTTTCTATTTTCTTTCTCTCTTTTATTGTTTTAATTTCCCGGTGCATTCTCTGAGCTGTGGTACCACAGACTTTATAAGAAGCCTTTGCTCTGAATGAAAAAAAAAGCTTTTCTTGATCTCATTAAGACATCTGCAGTCTAATGGATGATGCTTTGCATTTGGCAAATCTTCATTCATGAATATCAGCTTTCTTTCTTTCTCTGCAGCATGTGGATTACAATGCTACATATGTGGACTCTCTGACCCTCACTCCTGCACTGATGTCTTAAGTTGTCCTACCGGTATGGACAAATGTTTCAGCCTCACTGTAAGCGGTAAGTTGTTCTGCAGTGTATTAAGAAGTGTTTAAAGCTGTAAATCATACATTTTATGAGCATAGCATTAATTAAACTGAGGTTTTCCCATCATGTCTAACAGGTACCGTCTCTAAGGGCTGCATAAACAGTGCCTTATGTGTCAGTCCTATGAGCTGCTGTGAAGGGAACTTGTGCAACAGTGCTATACCAAGTGGTCCCAGTGCTATGCTCCTGCTGGTGTCTTCAGCCATAATCACCGTCTTCCTCTGAAGCTCTGGAACAACTACATCTTAATCATGTTTTACTTTGTTCTTAACCAAAAATTACAATCCAGGAATATTTTTTTTTAAAATTAACAATGTAAATGATGTTAGTTACTGTACTGTTGGATATATTTTCAATATAATCAGAATAATGCTTTGAATTGTTTAATTAAATAAAAATAAAACAGATTTGTTGTTGCTGTAAATTTAAAAAAAGGACAGATAAATTATGAGCATTTCATATAAATTATGTGCCTGGCTGATAAAGATGGACAAAGTTCACTTTAAGGTTTTCAAACTCCATAATGCTTTGGACAAAGATGCAATTTTTGTAGTTTTACCACAGTTTTACCCACAGTTGATTTTAAATCAGTCAATATGTGACTGAAGTGCAGGCATCCAGCTTTCTTTGAAGGAGGTAGGACTATCATTGTCAAAGTCGAGGTACCTGATAGTCAAGAGACAGCTTCATGAATACAGTATATATACTGAGAATTTACAACAAAGTGCAAACAGCTAGTTACACTTAAGAAAAGGAGGGTTGAATTAGACTTTGCCAAAAAACATCTAAAGGAGTCTGCACAGTCTGAAAAAATCTTATGCAGATGAAACCAAAGTGAACTCATACCAGAATGATGAGAAGAGAGATTATGAACCTGTTTGCACTTCGGTAAGTGCACCACACATTTATGGGGCTAACAATAAATTCCAGTTCTGGACATGATTTAGAGGAGACTGCTTAAATGTCTTGTGTATTCTGTAAAATACTTTAATTGTGTTTAGTTTATTAACATTTTTAATAAACCAAATCATTAGGCACACCTCTTCAGCTGCTCCTTAAAATCACATGGCAGCACCTAAATACATTTAGGCATGTAAACATGGTCAAGACCACCTGCTGAAGCTCAAATCCAGCATCAAAATGGAGAAAAAAAAGATTATTTAAGGTATTTTAAACGCCTTGTTGAGGTCAAAGGAGAATAGCCAGACTGACTGATTTAGACTGATAGGAACAACAGCAACTCAAAAACCACCTGTTACAACCAATGTATGCAGAAGGGCATCTCTCAATGCACAAAGCAGATGGGCTACAACAGCACAAGAGCACACAGGGTCTGTCAGCTTTGCAGCATAATGTGAATCTGACAAATCTTCCACAGCTGTGTAATGCTAACATAGACGGAAATCTCAAAAGAATGTTTGAGGAACCTTGTTGAATTTATGCCATAAAGAATCAAGGCAATTCTGAAAGGGTGCCTAACCCAGTACTGCTCAGATATACTTACTGAAGTAGCTGGTGAATGCATCACCTCTTCCAGTATCATTGTGAATGCACACTTTGCGTACTTGTAAAAGTTTATAGCAGTTTATCATGTTATTTGTCTAGAAAACCCTTAACTGTCTTCCAGGTGTGAGGTTTATGAGCCTGATAAAACCTTTGATTTTCTGAGAAACTGAGAAATAAAGCCAAGCTCAAAGCTTCGCTGTTTCTTTCTTCTTCTAAAAAGAAACTGTTCGGAGCTCTGATCCTGTTTTTGGCTCTCTAAGAACAGATTTCATTTGTCTTGTCTGGCAAGGTTCTTTTTTAAATTATTATCTGAATTAATTTATTTTCTTTTACCAAAACTGTAAATGACACGAAGGTAATCGAAGGATAGCAGGGTGAAGACCACCTTGAAAAGCACAACTGAAGCATGATTGTAAGTGATGGGGAAAAAAGAACAATTTATCAAACTTTCTCTTTCTCCTTTTTTTTCTTGCTGAATGTTTTCTGGGAATTAAAAATAAAGTTGTTTCATTCTAAAAATGAAAATGTGAAGTGAACATTAAAGATATAGTACTCAAGTTGTGATACATTATCACACAAAAGAAATGCTTTCTTCCAGATAGCTCTACTGAAAAACAAAACAAAAATCCTTTATGGCTTTCTTCCTGCGATAACAAGGATAATGCAGATTAATGTCTTAATATTTTACCTGTCTAAAGTGTTGGTCTGTTGGTCTAAAGTGACCTATCACTTTAGAACAAAGGTCTAAAGGTTTAAAAAGGTTTAAAAACAAAGGTCACTCCAGTCTTCCTTCTACAGATCTGATTCAAGGCCAGTTTACTTTGAGACCAGTGTTGGTCAAGTTACTTGAAAAAAGTAATCAGTTACTAATTACTGATTACTTCCCCCAAAAAGTAATCCCGTTACTTTACTGATTACTTATTTTCAAAAGTAATTAGTTACTTAGTTACTTTTTAAAAACACGATTTACAACCTGAATAGGTGATAAAGCGATAGATCTTTCAGCCCAATTCTACTTTTTCTGCATAATCCATCATACAAAATGTAATCAAATGGAAAAGTCTCTTTTTAAAACTTGTTTTATTAGTTTTAATCTTTTAACTTTATGCATCAAGCAAAAATTTAATTATATGCAACATTCTCTGACTGGAAGAAATTTGTTTAACATTTAAACCTATTTTCTGCACATTCCAGCACATAAAATAAAATATTTTTTTGTGTTTACACTCACTCTTTCAAATAGATGCAAGTAAAACACAGCAGAAAATAAATAAAGTCAAAGGCTAGTTGCTCTATTTTCACCTGTAAAGTAGGACGGGAGTAGGTGGAGGTTTACCCTGGTGCAGGTGTGCCGCAGCGGTCAGTGGAAGAATCCGCAGTTTCTCTGTGAATTTCCCATTACAGTCGTAGCGCACTCGGTGCTTGCTTGGAAGTTAAGGGTTTTTCGCTGTAAAAGAAGTTTTCTTCCACGCACAACGGACACTAATGTTTTTGTCACTTTTATGGAATCAAACTCAAAATAAGGTCAGTACTTCCACGCTTTAAACGCTGCATGCTCATACTCTGTCGCGCACTCGATATATTATGATCTGCACACAGCTGTTGTCACGAACGTCGCACTCGCTTACGTCACTGTCATGAGACGTTCTCGCAAAAATCACGGTTTTAGTAACGCAGTAACGCAGCGTTCCTACGTGAAAGTAACGGTAATCTAATTACCGTTTTTGCAATTGTAATCCCTTACATTACTCGTTACTTTAAAAAGTAATCAGATTACAGTAACGCGTTACTGCCCATCTCTGTTTGAGACTGCTAAGTTGCTATATTTACGTACCCGGTGAGCTTGTGTGAATTATAGCTGCAACTTTTTATCTGTTCTCCCACTCCCACTTCTCACCCATCTTTACAGTCCTATTAATCAAATTTTGATTTGATCTAAACTTGACAGAAATATTGCCAAACCATGTAATGATACCATAACTGTCATGGTCCTGAGTCTGTTGACTCAGGGTTTTGTGTTTATTAATATTTTCTTATGTTCTTGTTTATTCTGGTTATGTATTCTCTTAAGATTTGCTAGTTGTTAGGTTTTGCTTCTGTGCTTCCTCTGTAAAGTGTCTAGTCATCCCTGCCTGTGTGTTCCTCTATTCTCTGTGCAAAGCCCGTGTCTCTAAGTATGTCTCTGCATGTGTGTTGAGTTTCCTGTTTTACTTTGAAGGTCTGTGTCTTATGTCAGTCTATTCAGCTTGCATTCTCCCTGTCTCGTCATGGTTAATAGGTTCAGCTGTGTCTCACTCCTGTATGCAGTTTCCACATTCCCCCTTTGTGCTTATATGTGTGTTTTCCCTTGCTTGTCACTGGTCCGTCTGTGTTACCTCCACGTGTCATCCTGTGTTTCACCCTGTGTGTTATCCTGCGAGTCATGGTTTCAGTTTTGTTTAGTTAGTTTTTCCCAGTTTAGGTTTATCTCAGTTTCTGTCATTCCCATCTCTGCTCAGTCTATTTTGTCACCATTTTGAAAATAAAGCTCACTCTCATCAAAGCCAGTGCCTGCATTTGGCTCCTTCGTTCGCCACTCTACACATTTGCCACCACAGCCGTGACAATAACGGATGATAAATTCAACAATTATCGTGTTATCTATAAAAAAGTAACATGAGGTACTCTTTTTACACAATACAAGTGCTGGCTAATTCGCCCACACACATACTCCACGGGATGAATCGACTGTAACTTATATGGTTATTGCTAACTTACAAAGAAGGTTGACTTCAGAAATGCACGGTCTAAATGTCAAACATTTAACCTGCATAGTTAGTGTGTGGTTTTTTTGTGGAGTTTTTTGGGATAGACATTTATTTTGTTGGCATCTGATCATCGTAATCGGAACATTAATTAAAAGGGTCGTTGTTTTGTTTTTTATTAATATAAGAAGATAAGAAGAGCTTTATTTATCCCAAGGGAAATTCTTTTGTCATACACATGCTCAATGCAGCAAGAGAGACAGAGGAAGAGGAATAAGATACAATATATGCAATAAGAATACTAGCATACAGTAATATACAGTAGGATAGTGCAAATATAACATCAAATAACTCTAACGAAGTAACAATATAACTATAAGTAATATCCTGAAAAATAAATAGCTTAGCTATCAGTGCAGGTGATTCTAAAAGTGGCATAGTATTGTGCATACGAATAAAAGAGAGTAGCAGCATATGATGGGGAGATGAACCAAACATTCGATGAAAAACTGTTGGGTGATATTGCACAGTCTGAATGGGAACAATAATAAGTTTGTTATTAATCCTCAGGAAAATCACATGCAGTGCAAGGAAGAGTTGTACAGTCGTATTGCCACCGTTTCGAAGGATTTCCTGTGGCGGTCAGTTCTGCATTTCGGAGCGATGAGTCTTTTGCTGCGTGTGCTCCGATGGTCCATCATGGAGGCGTGCATGGGGTGGGAGGGGTTGTCCATGATACAAAGAAGTTTTTTTAGCATTCTCCTCTCAGACACCTCCTCCAGGTTCTCCAGTCTGACACCCAGGACAAGTCCTGGTCCTTTGCCTTTTCTTTTCTTTTTTTCTTTTGCTACATTTTCTGATGGCTTCTTTAGACCACATCCTTGTTATCGCAGGAAGACAGCCAAAAAGCACTGAGATCCGAACTTGCCCTACCGCTATGGACCGATGTTTCAGCCTTACTACAAGTTGTTCTGCAGTGTATTAAGAAGTGTTTAAAGCTGTGTCTTCAGCCATAATCACTGTCTTCCACTGAAGCTGTGGAACAACTACATCTTAATGATGTTTTACTTTGTTCTTTACCAATAATTACAATACAGGATTAATTTTAAAACAAATTTACAATGTAAAAGATATCAGTTAGTGTACTGTTGAATATATTTTCAATAAAATCAGAATAATGCTTTGATTGCTAAATTGTTTGGTTACTTGTGTTCTGCATTTTGTATCATTAAATCAAAAACAGCTTTGTTATGAGCTGTAAATTAAACAAACAAAACGGGACAGAAGAAATTATATGCATTTCATACAGATTATGTGCCTGGTTGATAAGAATGGACAAAGTTCAAAGATTTTTAAACTCCATAATGCTTTGGACAAAGATGCAATTTTTGTAGTTTACCACAGTTTTCCTCACAGTTGATTTTATATCAGTGAATATGTGATTGAAGTGCAGGCATCCAGCTTTCTCTGAAGGAGGTAGGACTATCATTGTCAAAGTTGAGGTACCTGATAGTCAAGAGACATTTTCATGAATACAGTATATATACTGAGAATTTACAACAAAGTGCAAACAACTAGTTACACTTAAGAAAAGGAATATTAGACTTTGCCAAAAAACATCTAAAGGAGTCTGCACAGTCTTGGACAGATGAAACCAAAGTGAACTCATACCAGAATGATGAGAAGAGAGAAGTTTGGAGAAGAGAAATGTTTCATAATGTAAAACACATCATCTGTCAAACATGGTAGAGGAAATATTACAGCTTTTATGGCTACCAGTGGATCCAGGTCACTAATTCTTATCTATGGTGTGATTGCTAAAAGAAGTAGCAGTGGTTTTTCAGATTCCCCTTGTGTCTTCTACCCCTGTGTTTAAGTTTCCCTCACCCTTCATGTGTTTCATGTTTGCGTGTCTTATGTTATCAAGTTTGTTTCCTGTTTTATTGTGAAAGTCCCTGTCCTGTGTGCAGTGTGTCTAGTTTTGCTTCCCCTTGTCTTGTTAGGTCTAATTTGTCCCAGCTTTTTTTCCCACCTGTTCCCCATCCCCTCATTATCTCTCTGTGTATTTAAGTCCTCTATCCTCCTTTGCTCAGTATTAGGTTGTCTGTTGTCTTTTATGTTTCCATAGTCCAGGTATTGTTGTATCCATGCAGAGTCTCATGTTTTGGGTTTTTTGGGTTTGTCTTTAGTTTCCCCATTTTAGGTTATTGTTTATTCTCGTCTTTGTTTGCCTTATGCATTACTTTGTATTTCTTCATCAGCCACATTAAATGGCTCGCTTTTTGTTAATACTCAGGTTTTTGTTCCACGTTTCTTTGTGTCTGCATTTTGGGTCCACTCTTCACAAATGCATACAGTCTGCTTCGGCACACTGTGACACTTCTCTGAATGCTTCATGCCAGGTAGTCCAGTTAATTTTGAAAAGTATTACATGTGGAATAGGTGCACTGTGCTTTGCCAAAGTCTTTATACAGGAAGGTCTCTGCACCAGGCAGAAACACTCCTAAAATAAGGATTTTAAACTCTGGCAGATTTCTCTAAGAGACTGTCTGCCGTCCTTCTCCTATATTGTCTTCATTCAATCATGTTCTTCTCAGTTCTGTCCTTTAGCGCTCTCAAGTGGTTTTTCTCTGCAACAGCTCAGCACATCAGCTGTCTAGGAAACCATTTACAGTTTTTTCTGATGGCTTGAGCACATTTTTTGTAACTATTGGCTATTTTTGCAAAACTCTACACACAAATAAGAAAACTCTTCACCCAATCAGCAAAACATTGTAGTTTACTTGTAAAAGCGAATAACCTTTGCTTAACTCACCAGACCTTTGTAAAAATGGTATTTTTGTATCAGACAGTAAACTAGAGATGGACCAATCCGATATTACGTATCGGTATCGGTCCGATACTGACCTAAATTACTGGATCGGATATCGGTGAGAAATTAAAAATGTAATCCGATCCATTAAATATTTAAAAAAAAAAACGCCTCACAAAACTTGCGACACGGCGTAACTCCGTAGCACGTCGGAGCAGTGTGCCTCACGTGATAGAGCGGCTGTGTGTATTTGTAGCCTCGCTACCAAACCAGCATTTCATCTCCGAAGAAGTTATCCCAGAGAGAAGTAAAGCAAGTGTGTAAGTTCATCTCTGAATGTTTGTAAAGCATTCCCATGTTAAGCTTAACAACCGATATATGGAGCGACTGCCTCTCTCTCTCCCTCACCTTCCTGCAACTGCTTAATGATCAGCTGATCGGCTTTTCTGTCGCCAGTCCGTCTCTCTTCTTTGTTTTTGGTCCACTTTGCACCAGAAAGAGGAAACCAGCGGCTGAACAACAGCAGCACGTTTAACCTTGATAAGCTGTTGTTAGAATTTATTTAATATTACTTTCTACACCAGGATCCTTTTCTACGTAGCTGACGGCTGGTAACTGTGCAGGGGTGGATCTAGCAAAGTGGGCCAGGGGGGCCGATAGGGCATGAACAGGGAAAAGGGGGCACAAAGACATACTTTTCTTTCTTATTCTCATTTAAAATATCTAGCTTTTAATAAATAATTATCTGAATCTTACACCCAAAGTTTTAATCTGATGTAAAATGTATAGAAGTCCATTACTGTATATAGTAACTGTTAAGTCTAATGTACCCTAGTAAGCTATAGTACTTTTCCTTTGGGAAGGTACCATCTGTGCAGTCTGCAATTCTGTTGAAGAAAGATGTTGAATCTATTTAATTATTCTTGAAAAATAATTTAATTCTGTGCATTTTTTTCACCCTGCATCAAATTAAAGTTGATTACATCGATTAAGCATCATGAGGTGGAGGGTGGGGGTGGTTCCCTATTATTTTTGCTGGGAGTTTGCAACCCTATCAGTTAGGTTGCTTAATATTTCTGCTAAGTACTCTTTAAAATACCAGAATAGGGAGGATGGAGTAGGTTTAAGTTTATTAGATTGATCAGTGTTGCTGAACTATAAAATATTTTGGGTGCAGTGTATTTTTTACATACAGGTATAACAGAATAGCTTTAGTGTTATTGTTTATTTAAACTTGAGTATGAACTTATACAAAATGCAGCAAGATATTAAAAAAACAGTTTTATTGATTAAAAAAACACACTATATCGGATTCATATCGGTATTGGCAGATATCCAAATTTATGATATCGGTATCGGACATAAAAAAGTGGTATCGTGCCATCTCTACAGTAAACACAAGCCATCAAATTAATAAGCACACAATGCACCAACTACACACTGATGGTATGAATGAAAAACACATCTGGCTTTTGCTTTCTCTGTGCACAAGGTAGGCTATGTCAGTTTGAGCTCATACTTTTGTCATAGGTCCGTAAGCATAGAGGGATCCAAACTTCAAGTACTGGTGTTTATTCACACACATCAAAACAAACACAAGTGTTTATTTCCAAGACAAAACGAAATAGTAATTTCACTAAAGGAAAAAAAGGAAATCAGTCTACATTGTGTCATCTCTGTGGATCTGGCCACAAAATTTCGTCTACATCATGTGAAATGTCCTCTAGTCCAGCGGTCCCCAACCTTTTTTGTGCCACGGACGGTTTATGCCAGACAATATTTTCACGGACCGGCCTTTAAGGTGTCGCGGATAAACACAACAAAATAAAACTAGTACCGGTACCAAAAAAAGAAGATTTATTCATAACACACGTGAAAAGACCCAGGAAAAGCGAGTTAACGATAAAAACAATAACAGAATAACGCTGAAAACCGATAAAACCCTGAAAACCATACATTTCACACCTGAGCCTCAACTCTCGCGGCCCGGTACCAAACGACTCACGGGCGGTACCGGTCCGAGGCCGGGAGTTGGGGGGCGCTGCTCTAGTCAAGGCACAGGGAAAATATCTTCTGGAATTTTACATCTATGGTATTGTTGTGTTTCTCATTAGCATGGCAGTGCTACAAATCTTAGTGCAAAGTGACTGTACTAACGACTCTCATTTCAAAATGTCCTTATGATGCTTGCTACAGTGTAGCGGCTCGAGTTAGGCTGAACCCGTTGGCCAGCTTCCCTCAGGGTCACTCCATGGTTGATTACCCTTCCTCTTGTGTTAGCTTTCTGTTATCATCTCTTATGTTAACGGGTCGGTTTTGACCCGTGAATTAAATCAACTGTAAAATACACTAAAAACAATAAGTTATCATCCAATTTGTTTCTCATCTCTTGGTTACCTTGTTAGGCTTCCTCATCCATGAAAATGTTGGTTTTAATACCTTTGGTGTGGGCCTCTGGGTCTTTTTTGTCACAATACCCTCGATTTCAATTAAAAAAAAAATAGTAAAATTAACCTCAAGTGAATCATATTAATAAAAAAAGGTTTTGTGTTACCTGACTATTACTGAGGGGTATAGGACACATCTCTTAAATAAATCTGTTTTATAGATTTTTCATTTAAGATTAATAACTAAAATGACATCTATGGTGTTCTGGGTCAATTTCGACCCATAGATATTTACATCAAGAAAAGACAAAAAAATGTTTTTTTTTCAGCAGTAGACCTTTAATATAAACTGAAAAAAAGAAAAGTCCACTCCTCCTTTGTTTTGGTTATAGTCATGGGTAATTGTGGGGTTTTTATCACTTCCCAATGATACAGCTACACCTTTGTGAAGTTTCCTTTGTGAAGTTCTTGTCCGAGGTCATATCTGGTAAAAAATAAAAATAAAATAAAATATCACAGCTGATATTGTGACCCTGCAGTCCAGTGGTCATATCAAGGACCACACATTTTCATCGGTTCTTCTCAGGGATGCCACTGCAGCTTTGACTGTGAAAATCTGTACATTCAGGCATAGTTGGTTTTGCATCACAGGCTGCCCAGATTTTTCTGCCGTATTTCCCTGGCTTACTGGGTATGTATTGCGGAAGGGGCATTTTCCTCGAAAAGTGGACAAGGCGTTCATCCACTGTCACCTCTGGCCCTGGGATGAACATCAGCGGAAGAAGCTGCACCCATCTCACCCAGACATCCCTGATGGGAGCAAGCTTGACAGACCTCGGTCTGGTCTCTCTGTTGTCAAATCTGAGGTCTCTTGAATCAAAATGATATCAAATGTGTGAAGTGACATCGTTGCCCAGAAAATATTTCTGCCTGTCGATGCGTCCCATAGGCTATCAGTGGCCTCATTGCAGCATCTGTACACTCCAGCAAGAAGAAGAACACATCCAGGTATTCCTCATCAATATCTTTCCACATGTCGCCATGGACTTTTTTCCTTCAAAGGTTTATCATAGTAATGATGATTCTTTTTAGTGACAATGGCATAAATGGCTCAAAACATCTCTTGATGTCACTGACTTTGGTCAGAGCAAACCTTGTGATTCCAGGGGTCATTTTGATGACATTTGCAGCAGCTGCCCTGCTATGTACTTCATGAGGTACTGAGCTCCAAAAGATTTTACCATTTTTGGACTTGAATCTTTCAGCAGGAGTAGCTTCAGCACCAGCGACCTCCACCTCTGATCAGATGTGTCTGTGTCTTCTGGATGATACTCCACATTGCCTTCCTCCTTAGAAACCTGCCGATCTGAATCGCTGTGCTGCTCTGTGTCCTCTTCTTCATTTTCACCAAAAATATGATCCAGAACTTGGCTCACTGTGAATCTTCTTCTCATTTTTGTATGCTGGAAATTGTAAATGTGCAGTCTGGAAGTCAAATGGCCACTCAAATGAGTGAATTCACCTCACATGTCTTGACATGCCGTCTTTATTTTGTTTTGTTTTTGTGCAGGTGTACTGGAAAAACATGCAAAATAAGAATCCCCTGAAGCTCATATGATTAGGAGAGGAGCTTGGTGTCAGTGTTTTAGCTGACAGTTCACTTATGATTTCAGTTTTGGCTTTAATTATTGCATTATACTCATAATATTATACCTGGGTCGAAACCGACCCTAACAACACAAAGGTCATAATTTCAACTAGGGCATTTTATAATTTAGTGAAAATATTTTTTTTTTTTGTTTTATTTTGTAGAAATAGAGGTTCCTGACAAAGTCAAAAAGCCTTGATACAATAAACAAATGTATGTGATTTTTTTATGCATTTGAAATTTAAAATGGGTCGGTGCCGACCCTAACACAAGAGGAGGGTTACATGGTCCACTATTGTAGCTCTGATGTCATCAGCAATTCTATTTCTTACTCTTCTTACCCTTCCTCTCCCCCCTCCTCGTCCTCCTCTTGCTCCTCCTTGTCCTTGTTGTCCTCTTCGTCCTACTTCTTCACCTCCACGTCCTCTTCCTCGGCCTCCTCTACTTCTCACTCTTCCTGCTCACTCCACTGTACTCCACACACACGGCTTCATTTTCTTTTTCATTTCATTTATTTGTTCATTTCAGGCACAACAAAATACATATATTGAACATAAAGTGCACAAAACAAAAACAAACAAACAAAATTACCTGAAAAGGAGTGGGACGAAGAAAACTTATTAAATCCCACCCTATACTCACTCATCAACAAAAACAATAAGCTTCCATAGCTACGCCCATCGTTGCAAAGCATCATACATATACATACATACATACATACATATATATCTACACACACATGGACATATATATACATACATACACACACTTTTTTTTTTTTTTTTTTTTTTGAATCCATACCAGCAATGGTAAGAGAACAGACATTACAGAGCACACTAAAACCATCATTGAGTATACTGTGACCAGACCAACTGTTTGTAGAGGAATTCAAATCTATGAATATTTTTGCATTGTTTCAGTTGTAAACTCAGACTGTTCCAGATTTTATAATACCTGTATTATAGTGCTTAGGCTGATTGCAAAGTGAACTAATTATCTAAAACAGTTTTCACATGTGACAGTGTGCCAGACAGTTGGCAAAATAGTGTAAATAATGGCCATAAATGTGTATAGTTTTGCTAGGAGTGTGTTGATCCTTTGCAAATTGAGTGTAAAGCCGTGAGCTGTGTTTACAGTTCTGCAAAAAGAGTGCTGTGCAGTGGATTGTAGCTACAGGTTTGCAAAGTGTGTGTTACAAAATGGCAAACTGAGTGCAAAGCAGTGTTTGTGCTTTTAGTTTTGCAAACTCAGTGAGTGGTTTTGCTATAAGTATTAATAGTTTTAGAAATTGTGCTATAAGAATCACAGTTAGGGTTTAAGCATTCAGAAAAAACTGTAAAGGAGTCTTAAACTAGGATGGCCCCATGTCAATGTTAGTGAGCCAGTTTCGCTATTAAGGGCAGGTCTTGCAGTTCCAGCCTGGTCCAAAAATGCCTCTCTACCTCCTCCGCTGAATGCTATACTGATGTGCTTTTTTGCTAAAAATACAAGGAAATCTTAAAGTCTGAAAATGAACGTCTTAAACACCCACACTGGCAATAAGTCAGCGCAGTTACAACTCAATAATTCTGCTATTTCAAGTATTAAAAATTATCCTAGTTTGTCCAATTAAATTAAGCCTCTGAAAATGTGATGGTGGTAGTGTGAGACTATCATGTCAATATGGATCAAAATTGCTGAGGAATGGTCCAAGCATTTGTTGAATTTATGCCATCATAGAATTAAGGTGTTTCTGATGGTAAAATGGGGTCCAATATAATACCAGTAAGCTATTCTTATGAAGTTTATGATTGCTGCCAGACAGTCAATCAGATCCTTATTTAGTTCTGCTGAACTACAGGACCACTCCTCCTGACTGTGGTTTGTCGCCCACAGAACTGCTGATGAGTCAAAAGCTACACACAACTTTACCCTGCTATAAAGAGAGCAAACAGAGTGAGGAGATGCTGAAAAAGCAAGACAATCTGAAATGGAAACAAAAACAGCAATAAGACAAAGCAACTAGAGCATGATGTAGTGAGAATCCAAGATCAGAATGCATGGAACAGAAAAGCCATTGTTCTTCAGGAAGTAGGACCAAGATCATATGAAGTAAGACCTGAAGAACGTCATGTGCTCCGAAGGAACTGTCACAGTTTACTGAAAATGAAAGAGACTTTTCAGGAGGAACAATGTGGTCAGGTAGATGAAACTGTTGATGTGTCATGTGCAGAGACAGTATATAACTTGAAACTAGATGGACATGAGAAAGTAGAGAAATGTGATGTTTTTTCAGGACCTGCATTGAGGAGGTCAGAAGATAAGATCAAAAGATCATTTAAAACTAGTGAATTGGATTTTTTATTTTATATTCTGATGGTGATTTTTTTTTTTTTTAAATTTAATGCATATAATGGTTTTCAAACTTTCCTGTCACAATTTCCCATAGTAAGTAAGTAAGTAAGTAAAATTTTATTTATATAGCACATTTCTAGATAGAAATCACAAAGTGCTTTACAAGATATAACAGATTAAAAGACAAAATACAAACAAAAGTTAGCAAAAGCAATTTTAAAAGATGTGTTTTCAGCTGTTTTTAAAAGTAATCAATGAATCAGCGGATCGTAAGTCCTGAGGAAGGGAATTCCAGAGTCTGGCGGCCACAGTAGCAAAAGCTCTATCACCCCTAGTTTTCAGTCTCGTATACGGAGTGACAAGTAGGCCCTGACTACTTACTACTACTGACCATAGTGCAGTCCTGATCAAAAGTTGAAGACCACTTGAAAAATGGCAAAAAAAAAAAAATCATATTTTACATGGTTTCATCTTAACAGCGTTCCAAGTAGAGCTTCAACAAGCAACAAGAAGAAATGGGAGTGAGACAAAACATTTTTTTTGAGCTTGCAATTTATTGAAAACAATGCTTAAACCAAAACAGGATGTTTTGCAGCTGGTCAAAAGTTTAGGACCGCACACCTTTAAAAGGCCAAATCTGTGCAAAAATGTGGATTCATTGTAATTTTCTGTCAAATCCTGCCAAATCCTCCAACATCTCATCACTGAACGACCAGCAACCGGTAGCCCTGACCCC
Source organism: Oreochromis aureus (assembly GCF_013358895.1). Lineage (NCBI taxonomy): Eukaryota > Metazoa > Chordata > Actinopteri > Cichliformes > Cichlidae > Oreochromis > Oreochromis aureus. The sequence goes on along the minus strand of NC_052953.1, from coordinate 13,026,382 downwards.
CATTGTGAGCAAATGCTTCGAAAGGCTGGTCAGTGTGGGTGTATGAAAAGGAATCAAGGAAACTAGCGGATTATAGGAACCATCTTCGTTTTAACCTGAGATGCAGACAAAGCAGAGTTGTTCCTAAGAGTTTGCACCTTGGATCCTTAACAATGTAGTGTATGCTGTACAGTGTAGCAAGGAATGCCCAGACCTCTACATTGGAGAGACCAAACAGCCACTTTACAAGCGCATGGCACAACATACAAGAGCCACCTCCACGGGACAAAACTCAGCAGTCCATCTGCATGTAAAGGACAAAGGTCACTCTTTCCAGGATGCCAATGTTCACATCTTGGACAGAGAAGACAGATGGTTTGAAAGAGGAGTAAAAGAGGCCATTTATGTCCACTGTGAGTGACCATCTTAAAAAGAGGCGGTGGCTTACAACACCGTCTGCCATCTATAATCCAGTTTTGAGATCCCTTCCCAGACGCCTTAACGCCTACTCACACTCTGGCCATCTGACCTCAGGAAATCACATGATAGGGTGGGGCTAGATTTCACAATGAGCTCACCTGAAACCTTGGCTGATTGTGACCCACACCTGTTTTCACGCCTTGGCTCATGTGATTAGGTAGAGGATCATCAGGGGGTCCTTTTGTCCCTCTTTGGGGGGATACTCCCACAGGGTTTAAATCTGGGACTCTCCACCATTTGACCATAGAACTGAAGAAGCTTCTCGGATGAGAGGTGAAATGTCTTCAAGCAACTTAAAGAAGTCCAGTCGCTTTTCTTTCCAAGTTCCTTAGACTATCATGACCTGGATGACTGAGAACCTTCACAGACACATGTTCAGTGTGCCTAGTTTTACTTTTCCCCTGTGGTTGTCATTATGTTCATTTGTGTCAGCTGTTTCCCCATGTGTTTCCACTTCCCCTGATCACCTCCTGTGTGTATTTAGTCTGTGTATTGTCAATCAGTCTTTGTCAGGTCGTCTGTGTTCCTGCAGTCATAGTTATCATAGTTTAATCATAGTAACCACAGTTTAGTTTTCCCAGTTTAGGTTTAAGATTAGGTTTTGCCCCTGTTTTCCTTTTGCTTTATTTCTGTACTCATCTTTAATCAGCCTGAATGAATGGCTCGCTTTTTGTTAGAAATGCAGTCCTGTCTTGTTCCGTGTCTGCACTTGGGTCCTCATTTTCATGCTACACACAGTCAGCTCCCGCTGGATGTGACAATAAACAGTACATTTGCACAATGACTGAAACCAGCCCACCGAATGAACAGTGGGCTGTGAGGTCAGTTCCTTGATGCAAATTGTCATGACCATTGATCAACAACAACTGATCAAAGACCAGTGTTGGGCAAGAAAAAGTAATTAATTATAGTTACTAGTTACTTCTTCAAAAAAGTAACTGAGTTAGTAACTGAGTTACAAGATTCTAAAAGTAATTAATTACTTGAAAAGTAACTATTGCATTACTTTAAAAAAATGTTTAACCCTCTGGGGTCCAGGGTATAATTGGCCATTTTTAACTACTTTTGAAGTTTCCTCTACATTTCACTTTTAAAAACGATTTACTTTGCCTTGTTTGGTATCATTGTTTTTAGCACAACCTCACGTGTCTGAATTTACACTTTCGTTTTCATTTTGACATACTGTATTAACACAACTGATCTAAAATCAGACAAAAAACATAAAATTAGAGTAGAAAAAAGTTAGATTTTTTACTGTAACAACCACAAACATGCGTAATGAATCATATTTCATAACTTTAAATACAAATATAAATTTTAAAATCATATGCACAAGTTTTGCAAACAACAAAGTTATTTGCAGCCATTTACCTTTTACCCTTTTTTTAAATAACCATTTCAAACTATTTACATAACAATCAGGTGTTCTGCATTCAATAAGATGCCACACAAATTATTTGTGCCACTCCAAAAAAAGATTTCTGTCCACTATAAAGGAGAACATCTCAGCCTGATACCTGCAGTTCTGACAGCAGATGTATTGTTCCGACACACAGCACAAAACTATCCACAACACCACACTCTAACTACACAAGACAACACATTAACTACACACTCCAAACATGCTAAATGCCACAAATCTCTCACATCTCAAAACTCGTTCTCTCTCTTTTTCTGCTGTCTTTCTCTCTCTCCCTCTCTCTCTCTCCCTCTCTCTCTCTCTCTCTCTCACTCTCTCTCGCTGTCACTCCTAAAACTTCCCCCTCTTCCTAAACTACCAAATGTGATGTTGCCATATCATTTTTTGATTGGTCGACATGGTGCATTTTACCACCAACACGAAAGGGCTAATTTTGGTTTTGGTTTTTCTTGGGTCATAAGCAGAGAGTGCTTCCTAGCGCTGTTCTTAGAAAGTGAGCGTGAAGTGGTCATGCGATTGGCTTACCACGACTACTGTATTCTTCCTCAGTCAAACAGCAATTCAATTCAATTCAATTTTATTTATATAGCGCCAAATCATAACAAAAGTCGCCTCAAGGCTCTTTATATTGTACAGTAGATAGCACAATAATAAATACAGAGAAAAACCCAACACTCATATGACCCCCTATGAGCAAGCACTTTGGCGACAGTGGGAAGGAAAAACTCCCTTTAACAGGAAGAAACCTCCGGCAGAACCAGGCTCAGGGAGGCGGCCATCTGCTGCGACCCGGTTGGGGTGAGAGAAGGAAAACAGGATAAAGACATGCTGTGGAAGAGAGACAGAGATTAATAACAGATATGATTCGATGCAGAGGTCTATTAACACATAGTGAGTGAGAAAGGTGACTGGAAAGGAAAAACTCAATGCATCATGGGAATCCCGGCAGCCTCGTCTATTGCAGCATAACTAAGGGAGGATTCAGGGTCACCTGGTCCAGCCCTAACTATATGCTTTAGCAAAAGGAAAGTTTTAAGCCTAATCTTGAGAGTAGAGATAGTGTCTGTCTCCCAAATCCAAACTGGAAGCTGGTTCCACAGAAGAGGGGCCTGAAAACTGAAGGCTCTCCCTCCCATTCTACTTTTAAACACTCTAGGGACAGCAAGTAAGCCTGCAGTGCGAGAGCGAAGTGCTCTAATAGGATGATATGGTACTACAAGGTCATTAAGATAAGATGGGGCCTGATTATTTAAGACCTTGTATGTGAGGAGGAGGATTTTGAATTCAATTCTGGATTTAACAGGAAGCCAATGAAGGGAAGCCAAAACAGGAGAAATATGCTCTCTCTTTCTAGTCCCTGTCAGTACTCTTGCTGCAGCATTTTGGATTAGCTGAAGACTTTTCAGCGAGTTTTTAGGACATCTGGATAATAATGAATTACAGTAGTCCAGCCTGGAAGTAATGAATGCATGAACTAGTTTTTCAGCGTCAGTCTGAGACAGGATATTTCTAATTTTAGAGATGTTGCGCAAATGGAAGAAAGCAGTCTTACATATTTGTTTAATATGTGCGTTGAAGGACATGTCCTGGTCAAAAATGACTCCAAGGTTCCACACAGCGTTACTGGAGGCCTAGGTAATGCCATCCAGAATAAGAGTCTGGTTAGATACCATATTTCTAAGATTTTCAGGGCCAAGTACAATAACCTCAGTTTTATCTGAATTAAGAAGCAGAAAGTTAGCGGCCATCCAGGTCTTTATGTCTTTAAGACATTCCTGCAGTTTAACTAATTGGTGTGTGTTACCTGGCTTCATGGATAGATAGAGCTGCGTGTCATCTGCATAGCAGTGAAAATTTATGGTATGTCTTCTAATGATGCTGCCTAAGGGAAGCATGTATAATGTAAATAGAATTGGTCCTAGCACTGAACCCTGTGGAACTCGATAACTGACCTTAGTGGGTGAAGAGGACTCTCCATTTACATGTACAAATTGGACTCTATTAGATAGATATGATACAAACCACTGCAGTACAGTACTTTTAATACTTACAGCATGTTCTAATCGCTCTAATAGGATATTATGGTCAACAGTATCAAACGCAGCACTGAGGTCTAGCAGGACAAGCACAGAGATGAGTCCACTGTCAGAGGCCATAAGAAGATCATTTGTAACCTTCACTAAAGCTGTTTCTGTGCTGTGATGAGCTCTGAAACCTGACTGAAACTCTTCAAATAAGCCATTCCTCTGCAGATGATCTGTTAGCTGTTTGACAACTACTCTTTCAAGGATTTTTGATATGAAAGGAAGGTTGGAGATTGGCCTATAATTAGCTAAGACAGCTGGGTCTAGAGATGGCTTTTTAAGTAAAGGTTTAACTACAGCCACCTTGAAGGCCTGTGGTACATAGCCGATTATTAGAGATAGGTTGATCATATTTAAGATTGAAGAATCAATTAATGGCAGGACTTCTTTGAGCAGTTTTGTAGGAATGAGGTCTAAAAGACACGTTGATGGTTTGGAGGAATTAATTATTGAAGTTAACTCAGAAAGATCAATTGGAGAAAAGAGTCTAACTTAACATCAATGGTACTAAAAGTAGCTGTAGATAATATTACATCTGTGGGATGATTATTGGTAATTTTTTCTCTAATGATAAAAATTTTATTTGTGAAGAAGTTCATGAAGTCATTACTAGTTAACGTTAAAGGGATTGTTGGCTCAAAAGAGCTCTGACTTTTTGTCAGCCTGGCTACAGTGCTGAAGAGAAACCTGGGGTTGTTCTTATTTTCTTTAATCAGTGACAAATAGTAAGATGTTCTGGCTTTGCGGAGGGCTTTCTTATAAATCAGCAAACTATTTCTCCAGGCTGAATGATGATCCTCTAAATTTGTGACACGCCATTTCCTCTCCAGCTTACGAGTTATCTACTTTAGGCTACGTGTTTGAGAATTATACCACGGAGTCAGGTACTTCAGAGTCGTACGTAGTGAGGAGGTAAAATTATTAACAAGATAATCGACCTCTGTTGGAGTAGCGTTCAGATAGCTGCTCTGCTCTGTGTTGGTACAGGGCATTGAAGATGATAACAGTGGGTGGATTATATTCTTAAACTTAGTTACAGCACTTTCAGAAAGACATCTACTGTGATAAAGTCTACTCTCCACTGCTGTGCAATCAATTATTGTAAATTTAAATGTTATCAGAAAATGATCAGACAGCAGAGGGTTTTCAGGAAACACTGTTAAATGTTCAGTTTCTATGCCATATGTTAAAACAAGATCTAGAGTGTGATTAAAGTGGTGGGTGGGTTCTTTTACATTTTTGAGAGAAGCCAGTTGAGTCTAATAACAGATTAAATGCAATGTTGAGGCTGTCATTTTAGCATCTACATGGATGTTAAAATCACCCACAATAATTATTTTATCTGAGCTGAGCACTAAATCAGATAAAAGTCTGAGAAATCAGACAGAAACTCTGTGTAAGGCCCAGGTGGACGATAGATGATAACAAGTAAGACTGGTTTCTGAGTTTTACAGCTGGGGTGGACAAGGCTAAGCATCAGGCTTTCAAATGAATTAAAAGTCTGTCTTGGTCTTTCGTTAATTAATAGGCTGGTGTGAAAAATTGCTGCCACACCGCCCCCTCGGCCTGTGCTTCGAGGTTTCTGGTAGTTAGAATGACTCAGGGGTGTTGATTCATTTAAACTAACATAATCATCCTGCTGCAACCAGGTTTGTAACGAGTAGTTATGTCTATAACTTCTGTTCCCTGAAGAAGAGGAATGAGAACCAAGACATAAGTATGGGATATCACACCCTCGCGTGTCCTGGCTGAAGAAACCTTTATTCACGCCTTTAAGGCAGATGACGTGTGATGACACGCGCATGGCCCCACCTGCACATATAGCCGCTGTCATCACAGTCATCCCTCAGTTCGATAGCCGCTCTTCACCGAGCCAAACTGCTCAGTGGGGCCACCTTGTGTTGTACCTCGTTCCTCTCCTTCAGGGAACAGAAGTTATAGACATAACTATTCGTTTCCCTTTCAGTCGATTCACTCGGTACAACACATAAGTATGGGACCATATATACACGCCCGCAGAGCAGCCACCGAACGGAATCGGGCCACCACTTCCTTAGTGAGTGGTAGACCCAGCAGAAAGGACAGTATGAGCCACCAAAGGGGCTGTAACGTCCAACCGATAAAACTGCACAAAAGTGTGCGGTGATGCCCAACTAGCTGCCGCTGAAATATCAGCTACAGGCACCCCTCTAAAAAGAGCCCATGAGGTTGCCATCCCCTGGTGGAATGAGCTCTCACCCGTGGGGCAAAGCAAGACCTCTGGTGCCGTATGCCAGTGAGATAGCTTCTATAATCCAGTGGGACAGCCTCTGTTTGGACAGAGATCTACCTCTATTTGGATTGGCGAAGCAGACAAACAGCTGATCACATAAACGCACATTCTGAGTGCGCTCAATGTAGGTGCATAGCACACGCACTGGACAAAGAGAATGCATCCTCCTCTGCTCCTCAAATGCAAAGGAGGGGAGCAAAAGCTCAGCAACTCAAACTCCATTGAGCTATAAGATGCAGGCATGATCTTGGGAAAATAGGCAGCATTTGGGCAATACGACCTTGTGGCCATCAGGAGAAAACTGTGTGCAGGCGGGATGCACGGACAGCAGCGTGAAGGTCACCCACTCGCTTTGCGAAGCCAAAGCGAAGTAATGTCTGATCTTATATGAAAGAAATTTCATATCCACAGACTCGATGGGTTCAAGCGGGGGCTACAAAGGGCCTCCAGCACCAAAGACAAGTCCCAAGCAGGGACACTGGACTTAACACGGGTCTCAGCCGGCGAACCCCTTTCAGAAAAGCGTATGGCGGGGATGTGCACCTGGTGTCACCCCATCAAAGCCAATATGACAAGCAGATATAGCTGCTAAATAAACCTTAATTGTCGAAAATGAAAGGCCCTTATCCAGCAAGCTCCTGCAGGAATGTCAAAACATCCACAATAGAGCACTGAAATGGGAGAATGTGGCAGTCCTGGCACCATTGCTCGAAGGCTCGCCATTTGTAAGCGTACAAGCCTCTAGTAGATGAGGCCCTAGCGCTATCACACTAGGTGGCAAACCCTTAGCAATCAAGTTTAGCCTCTCAGCAGGTAAGCATGAAGGCGCCACAGATCTGGGCGTGGATGAAACACTTCTCCTCCCGCCTGAGAGAGGAGATCCCTGTGGAGAGGAAGCTGCCAAGGACTCGCTGCTAGCAGGCTGATTATCTCTGCATACCACGACCTTGTGGGCCACCAAGGGGCCACTAGAATCAGAGAGAGGGAATGCCGACGCACTCTCTCTAGAACTGGAGATATCATTTCCACTGGGGAAAATGCATACAGGAGCACGTCTGGCCATTGGTGCGCTAGCGCGTCCAAGCCCAAGGGTGCATTGTGGTCGATTATAGAGAAGAACAGGGGGCAGAGAGTATTTACCCTGGAAGCAAAAAGATCTATTTGCACCTTGCCAAATAGATCCCAAATCTCAGCCACTATTAAAGGGTGTAACCTCCATTCTCTCACCAGAGGACCCCCCCTGGAGAGAAGGTCCGGCCCCAGGTTCAGGTGGCCCGGGACATGGGTGGCTCTCAGAGACAGAAAATGAACACTGCACCATAACAGCAGAGAGCGAGACAGCTTCAACAGGGGAAGAGAGCGTGTTCCTCCCTGCCTGTTTATGTAAGACACCAATGTTAAATTGTCCGTCCTGACTAAGACATGCTGGCCCTCCAGAACTGGACGGAAATGCTTTAGAGCTAAGAACACTGCTAACATCTCTAAGTGGTTGATGTGCAGCTGGTGCTGAGCTGCGGACCAGATCCCTCTCACTGATGCACCCTTGCACAGCGCTCCCCACCCTCTTAGGGAAGCATCTGTGGACACCACCTTGCGAAACAACACCCTCCCAATCCGAGAGCCCTGATGCAGCAGCCTGGGCTCCCTCCAGAGACGGAGAGCTAACATGCAAGATGCGGTTACCGGCAGCCTCCTCCGGAGGTGACGCGATGCACACAGGCGGTGAGAGAGAGTCCAGCATTGAAACGCTCTCATTTTTAACAGTCCAAGTGGCACTCGGCGATCATAGATGCCATCATGCCCAACAAGCGTAATATCGTCTGGAAATGCAGTCTGCGTCCCAGCTGAAACTGAGCGAGGCAGCGATGAAACGCGGCCACTCTGTGCTCCGACAAGCGTGCGGCGGCTGGAAAGCGAGCATATTTCCAAACCAAGGAAAGAAATCTGCTGACTCAGGATTAGCGAGCTCTTTTGAAAGTTCACAGAGAACCCCAGTGTCTGAATGTGACAGAACCAGTGACAGCTGTGTCTCCGCCTGCTCTCTGGAGCAAGTTACGAGCCCAGTCGTCTAGGTAGGCTAAGATGCGGATGCCTCTCTTTCTGAGGCGCTAAGCGCTGCTTTGGCACATTTCGTAAAGGTGCGAGGGCGGCGACAGCCCGAGCGGCAGCACTAGGTATTCGTAGGCTCGCCCTCGAATGCAAACCTCAGAAACTGCCTGTGTTTGGTGTATAGCCACATGAAAATAAGCATCTGTTAGATCGATTGTCATAAACCAATCTCCGGGCGACTGCATTCAAGAGCTGTCTGAGTGTTAGCATCTTGAACCTGTGCGTGCACGTGAATCGTGTTCAAGACTACGCAGGTCGAGGATGGGACGAACCCTCCCCTCTTTCGGAACAACAAAATAGCGGCTGTACCAACCTTTGTCTGTCTCGAGCGGGGACCACTCGTATTTCTCTTTTCTGCAATAGCGCCTTTATTTCCTCTCTGAGTATCATGGCCACCTCGGTGTTGACAGTCGTGTTTACGACTCCTTGGAAGCAGGCGGCTTGACCCCGAACTGCAACCGGTAACCCATGGCAGCGGTTCGCAGCACCCACGGAGAGGGCGCAAGCGCGCCACTGAGGGAAGTGAGCAGCCAGCCAGCTGACCTGCAGCACCATTGGCGGGCGTTGTCGCCCCCAGTGTGTCTGCAGGGGACTGCATCACCTGCCTGACCTGGCTCATTCTGCCCGCAGGCTGAGCATTTGTGATTGTTTGAGAATAAACAACACTCTTTATTGATTGTAACATGGGAACATGTACATTCATACATTTTGTTGGAGGCACCTTTTCTGGGGCACAACAATGAAAAACAGCGGGAACACTTGATGTGGTCACCTGAACATTTAACACACCTGAACAGGGAGTTACCTGAGGCATTTTGTGTGCAGGGGTTTTGTGCTTGGGAGACTGTGTTAGGAAAGTGCAGCGCCTTCTGGGGCTGACAACCTGAACAGAACTTAAGCAGAGGGGTAAAACCAATGTCTCCCTGCTGCTGGACCCCTTCTCCACTCGAAACCACAGCTAGGAGGGCTGAGGCTTCTTCCTCCTGGGCGTCGGGTCCCGCCGGGGGCCCGACGCCCAGCAGAGAATCTGCAGTGCTTGGAAGGCAGGGTGGGCCTCTGCTCCAGGCCGACTGGCGTGGAGCTCGGGCCGCAGGATGTGCTCTCGCTGGCGGCACACCCACTTCAGCAGTGGGCGCCGGTCTCTTGCCAGTCGGCAGAGGAGCGGCGGGCCTGTGAGAGCTAGCTGCGGGCTTGGGCTTCGGCTGACATCCGGGGATGATGTCGCGCAGAGCTTCCGTCTGCTTCTTCCTCAGATCGAATCTAGCCTGAATGGCTTCAAGTGAATGTCCGAATAACCCAGCCGCAGACACTGGTGCGTCCAGATATACAGCTCTGTCCCTATCCGGGACGTCAGAGGGTCAGCCACAGGTGCCTCTGCGCCACTACTGTCGAAGCCATCCCTCTGCCCAGGAGGCGCTGCACAGCGAGGCCATACGGAGGATGTAATCTGTGGCGACTCTGACCTCGTTAAGAAGAGGTGCCAAAGGGCTGTCATCAGGAACCAGCGATCCGAGCTCCACCAGGCACATTGCCTGGTGCGTCTGGAGCATGGTGACGGAGCTCATGGCGCGAGCAGTGCCGGCCTGAGCCCGATAAATGTTCTCCAGCTGCGAAGCAGAGAATCTGCAGTGCTTGGAAGGCAGAGTTGCGGGGCCGCCCGACACCATGGTTATGGGGACGGGGCCAGATAAGCAGCCAGAGGCGGCTCCATAGGGGTGGGTTAGCTAAGCCAGCCCCTCGGTGCCGATCCAACTCCATGTACTGTCCATAGCCAGGCACAGTGGTGGCGGGTAGACAGAGGTTTGTCCCATGATGCTGTTAGCTCGCAGAGAAAGTCTGGGAACATGGGAAGGCAGTTTTTGGCCATTGCGGGCTCCGGTGGGAGGAAAAAACCCGCGAACGCGACGGCTTCTGAGCTGGCGGAGGAGAGGCCAGTCCACCTGCAGCTTCTCAGCAGCGCCGGCGGAACAGGGAAAAAGAGAGGTGTCATCGTGGCCGACCCGGCGCAGCAGCGGCGGCACATTGGGCCGACAATGAGCTCTCCTACTTATCCTCCGACAAACCATGGATGTCCAGGCCGATGTCCAGCATGTCATCGTCTTCCTGGGGAGCGCTGGCCGCTTCAAAATGTATTTCTATGATCTTACTCCATGGCCACGTTCATACATGTGAGCATAAATTTTCACTGCTATGCAGATGACACGCAGCTCTATCTATCCATGAAGCCAGGTATCACAGACCAATTAGTTAAACTGCAGGAATGTCTTAAAGACATAAAGACCTGGATGGCCGCTAACTTTCTGCTTCTTAATTCAGATAAAACTGAGGTTATTGTACTCGGCCCTGAAAATCTTAGAAATATGGTATCTAAGCAGATTCTTACTCTGGATGGCATTACCTTGGCCTCCAGTAACACTGTGAGAAACCTTGGAGTCATTTTTGACCAGGACATGTCCTTCAACGCACATATTAAACAAATATGTAAGACTGCTTTCTTCCATTTGCGCAACATCTCTAAAATTAGAAATATCCTGTCTCAGAGTGATGCTGAAAAACTAGTTCATGCATTTATTACTTCCAGGCTGGACTACTGTAATTCACTATTATCAGGAAGTCCTAAAACTCGCTGAAAAGCCTTCAGCTAATCCAAAATGCTGCAGCAAGAGTACTGACAGGGACTAGAAGAGAGCATATTTCTCCTGTTTTGGCTTCCTTCATTGGCTTCCTGTTAAATCCAGAATTGAATTCAAAATCCTGCTCCTCACATACAAGGTCTTAAATAATCAGGCCCCATCTTATCTTAATGACCTTGTAGTACCATATCACCCTATTAGAGCACCCCGCTCTTGCACTGCAGGCCTACTTGTTGTTCCTAGAGTATTTAAAAGTAGAGAATGGGAGGCAGAGCCTTCAGTTTTCAGGCCCCTCTTCTGTGGAACCAGCTTCCAGTTTGGATTCGGAGACAGACACTATCTCTACTTTCAAGATTAGGCTTAAAACTTTCCTTTTGCTAAAGCATATAGTTAGGGCTGGACCAGGTGACCCTGAATCCTCCCTTAGTTATGCTGCAATAGTTGTAGGCTGCCGGGATTCCCATGATGCATTGAGTTTTCCTTCCAGTCACCTTTCTCACTCACTATGTGCTAATAGACCTCTCTGCATCGAATCATATCTGTTATTAATCTCTGTCTCTCTTCCACAGCATGTCTTTCATCCTGTTTTCCTTCTTTCACCCCAACGGTCGCAGCAGATGGCCGCCCCTCCTGAGCCTGGTTCTGCGGAGGTTTCTTCCTGTTAAAGGGAGTTTTCCTTCCCACTGTCGCCAAAGTGCTTGCTCATAGGGGTCATATGATTGTTGGGTTTTCTCTGTATTTATTATTGTGCTATCTACTGTACAATATAAAGCGCCTTGAGGCGACTTTTGTTGTGATTTGGCGCTATATAAATAAAATTGAATTGAATTGAATTCAACCCAGGCTGAAGCCCGTCAAGCGCTCCTGCATGGTTCCGGCTCGTCATCAGCTAACCCGTCAACATATTCCATGTGGTCAGCCCAGCTAATTGCGGGGACATCGACGGAAAATCCTCGTCTTCGGACTCGGACGAATGCCGGGGCTCCAGACTCGGAAAGGAGAGGGTCATACCGGGCGACAGCCGGCGTCCCAGCACTTTTTCCACAAAGCGTCACCCGTCTTTCCAGGGTCGGCGCGGAGCTGGCGACAAAACGCACAGGGCCGGGCTCCGTCAACGCTCTCCTAAGCGTGGGCGATCCCCAGGCAGACAGGGCAGGCATCGTGCTGGTCGCTGTCGTGCAAACAGAAACCACATCCCTGAGGACAGGGGCGAACAGAAGATTTCTGCTTTGCTCGCTCGGGTTTGGAGTCCATTCCAAAAGCATAAGCGGCAGCTGCACAGGAAAAACTTGAAATTAGCGCTCGCGGGCAGCCTACACACCAACTGGGCGGTGGAGGCTAACACCAACAGGGGCAGTTAAGCTAAGTTCAAGTCAGCAGAAAACAGAGCTAACTAGCAGCAGCTAGCTAGCCCAACTCAGCAGAGGTGTTCTCAGCGAGGTGAAGAGCGTAAGAACTGAGGGATGACTGTGATGACAGCGGCTATATGTGCAGGTGGGGCCGTGCGCGTGTCATCACACGTCATCTGCCTTAAAGGCATGAATAAAGGTTTCTTTAGCCAGGACACGCGAGGGCGTGATATCCCATACTTATGTGTTGTACCGAGTGAATCGACTGAAAGGGAACTGAACATTTAACAGTGTTTCCTGAAAACCCTCTGCTGTCTGATTATTTCCTGATAACATTTACATTTACAATAATTGATTACACAGCAGTGGAGAGTAGATTTTATCACAGTAGATGTCTTTCTGAAAGCGCTGTAACTAAGTTTAAGAATATAATCCACCTACTGTTATCATCTTCAAGGGCCTGTACCAACATAGAGCAGAGCAGCTATCTGAACGCTACTCCAACAGAGGTCGATTATCTTGTTAATAATTTTACCTCCTCACTACGTATGACTCTGGATACTGTAGCTCCTGTGAAAACTAAGGTCTCAAATCAGAAGTACCTGACTCCGTGGTATAATTCTCAAACACGTAGCCTAAAGCAGATGACTCGTAAGCTGGAGAGGAAATGGCGTGTCACATATTTAGAGGATCATCATTCAGCCTGGAGAAATAGTGTGCTGATTTATAAGAAAGCCCTCCGCAAAGCCAGAACATCTTACTATTTGTCACTGATTAAAGAAAATAAGAACAACCCCAGGTTTCTCTTCAGCACTGTAGCCAGGCTGACAAAAAGTCAGAGCTCTATTGAGCCAACCATCCCTTTAACGCTAACTAGTAATGACTTCATGAACTTCTTCACAAATAAAATTCTTATCATTAGAGAAAAAATTACCAATAATCATCCCACAGATGTAATATTATCTACAGCTACTCTTGATACCAGTACCATTGATGTTAAGTTAGACTCCTTTTCTCCAATTGATCTTTCTGAGTTAACTTCAGTAATTACTTCCTCCAAACCATCAACGTGTCTTTTAGACCCCATTCCTACAAAACTGCTCAAAGAAGTCCTGCCATTAATTAATTCTTCGATCTTAAATATGATCAACCTATCTCTAATAATCGGCTATGTACCACAGGCCTTCAAGGTGGCTGTAGTTAAACCTTTACTTAAAAAGCCATCTCTAGACCCAGCTGTCTTAGCTAATTATAGGCCAATCTCCAACCTTTCTTTCATATCAAAAATCAATGAAAGAGTAGTTGTCAAACAGCTAACAGATCATCTGCAGAGGAATGGCTTATTTGAAGAGTTTCAGTCAGGTTTCAGAGCTCATCACAGCACAGAAACAGCTTTAGTGAAGGTTACAAATGATCTTCTTATGGCCTCTGACAGTGGTTCTCATCTCTGTGCTTGTCCTGCTAGACCTCAGTGCTGCGTTTGATACTGTTGACCATAATATCCTATTAGAGCGATTAGAACATGCTGTAGGTATTACAGGTACTGTACTGCAGTGGTTTGTATCATATCTATCTAATAGAGTCCAATTTGTACATGTAAATGGAGAGACACGCAGCTCTATCCATGAAGCCAGATAACACACACCAATTAGTTAAACTGCAGGAATGTCTTAAAGACATAAAGACCTGGATGGCCGCTAACTTTCTGCTTCTTAATTCAGATAAAACTGAGGTTATTGTACTCGGCCCTGAAAATCTTAGAAATATGGTATCTAAGCAGATTCTTACTCTGGATGGCATTACCTTGGCCTCCAGTAATGCTGTGAGGAACCTTGGAGTCATTTTTGACCAGGACATGTCCTTCAACGCACATATTAAACAAATATGTAAGACTGCTTTCTTCCACTTACGCAACATCTCTAAAGTTAGAAATAGGGATGGGTATCGTTTAGGTTTTATCCGATACCAGTACCAAACCGGTACTTTTGAAACGGTGCCGGTGCTTAAACGGTGCTTAAACCGGTGCTTAAGAATGGAGAACACAAAATTGGTCCAAAAACCTCACATGTTCAGCTGTTTTTTTGTAAAAAGATAACAATGTTAGCCTTTTCTGTAGCTATAGGGCATATATGATATCACTCTTGGCTGGAAGCAGTGCTTAAACAATGGAAAAAACACAAACTTTGTCCAAAAACCTCTCATGTTTAGCTGTTTTTTTGTAAAAAGATAACAATGTTAGCTTTTTCTGCAGCTATAGGGCATATATGATATCACTCTTGGCTGGAAGCAGTGCTTAAACAATGGGAAAACACAAACTTTGTCCAAAAACCTCTCATGTTTAACTGTTTTCCACTTTTTCTTTGGTCATTTTAGCCTTTTTGGCCAGGGTGAAGGGAGTATCTGCCATCAAACAAGAAGACAGCCGCATGCAACTACGACAGTGTTTGCTAGTTCACCTTACATGCATTGATGTAATAACGTGGTTAGCGTACTCAACGTAAATTACACACGAACAACATTAAGCTACTCACGCAGAGAAGAACAGCTGCTGCTGCCATCATCATCCGTCATCATTTCTGCTACACTGGCAGGGCTAGGGGCCAGGGCTCTACTCTTCGGGTTTTTGGGGGATGTTGCTAACTCCGGGTCCGATAACAGGCACCACACCCGCAGTAGATGTGCTCGGTGTGAGGTCTCGCAGCAAGCTATCAAATACGGCGCATTTCTCGGCTTTAAAAAAAAAAACCCGCTATGCGTCGCCAGGTGTTTCATCAGATTCGAGGTGTTACCTCCTTTGCACAGTATCACAGTATCAGCTTAAAGCACTTGTTGCAGGCTGCTGAGTTTGCATCTTTCGCTGTGAAGTACAGCCAGACTTTTGACCGCGCCGCCTTGGGCATTTTAATCTGTAGCTCTGCTCTAAAAGAACTTACGTACCTGGACCCGCCTACTATCCTCAGAAACGTAAAATGATTGGCTAGAATCTAAAGTGTATCACAGCTCAGGAAAAAAAAGCACCGAAATAAAGCACCGAAATGTGCGCTGCTTTTCGGTCTGGTTACTACCGTTTATGTCAGAACCGGTGCCATCATGGCACAGGGACTGTAATTCATTATTATCAGGATGTCCTGAAAACTCGCTGAAAAGTCTTCAGCTAATCCAAAATGCTGCAGCAAGAGTACTGACAGGGACTAGAAAGAGAGAGCATATTTCTCCTGTTTTGGCTTCCCTTCATTGGCTTCCTGTTAAATCCAGAATTGAATTCAAAATCCTCCTCCTCACATACAAGGTCTTAAATAATCAGGCCCCATCTTATCTTAATGACCTTGTAGTACCATATCATCCTATTAGAGCACTTCGCTCTCGCACTGCAGGCTTACTTGCTGTCCCTAGAGTGTTTAAAAGTAGAATGGGAGGGAGAGCCTTCAGTTTTCAGGCCCCTCTTCTGTGGAACCAGCTTCCAGTTTGGATTTGGGAGACAGACACTATCTCTACTCTCAAGATTAGGCTTAAAACTTTCCTTTTGCTAAAGCATATAGTTAGGGCTGGACCAGGTGACCCTGAATCCTCCCTTAGTTATGCTGCAATGAGTAGAGCTGCCGGGGATTCCCATGATGCATTGAGTTTTCCTTTCCAGTCACCTTTCTCACTCACTATGTGTTAATAGACCTCTCTGCATCGAATCATATCTGTTATTAATCTCTGTCTCTCTTCCACAGCATGTCTTTATCCTGTTTTCCTTCTCTCACCCCAACCGGTCGCAGCAGATGGCCGCCCTCCCTGAGCCTGGTTCTGCGGAGGTTTCTTCCTGTTAAAGGAGTTTTCCTTCCCACTGTCGCCAAAGTGCTTGCTCATAGGGGGTCATATGATTTGGGGGTTTTTCTCTGTACCTATGAAGCGCCTTGAGGCGAGTTTTGTTGTGATTTGGCGCTATATGAATAAAATTGAATTGAATTGAATTGAACTACACAGTTTTATTATAATGTAAGATAGAGGAACACAATTTCTTTTCCTGTAAGCCTATCCCAGCCCTTGTTAGGCCAGAGACAGGGATGTCCAACATGCAAACTCCAAACCCAAAGCCCCGGCCAAATGGTGGAGCCAAACTGAGGACTTCATTGCTGTGAGGCAACACAGTGATAACCACCAGTGCGCTGCTCTGATCCTGTCTTAGAGATAACACAGCTAACTAAAAACTGTTTTCCGACTTTTGGATTTAGGACATTGTTGGGAAGCACTAATGTAACAAAGTGTTCTGCAGGTTACCTCTGTGGCAGCCATCTTGTTTTCCCAGTAAAGAGGAGGCCTGCCTCAATTGCAGCTGGCCTCATAGGCCAGTCTGAATTGAGAAGGCGTGGTCTTTAGAGTATTTAAAGTGGGCAGGAAATGGATTGGGGGCCATTTTGAGAAGTTGCTGTCTGTATGTGCATGATATTGGCAAGAGACAATAAAGCAATTACTTCAGTTAAGATGGAGTGAAGTCTGATGTTTCCCCTCACCACACCTCTTGGCGTAACAGTGGTGTCAGGAATGGGATTTGGTTACGCCTAGTGATGGGTAGATGAGACCTCGTGAAGCGTTTCAGCACATTCCCCAAACTGTATCGATACTATGTCGACACAGTGTTGCTGTTTTGCTCCATACTGACACCTGCTGGACATTAAGTATCATTGCAGGCAACTTACTTGAGACTCACAACAGACACTGATTCAATGACCTAGTCATACGTGTATACACTGTAAGGTATTGTATTTTCCATGGAATCATTTTATATCTTTTACATTTCAAATATTTTAGACATCTTTAAAATATATTGTGAATGACATTAAGTGAAAATTAAAATGAAAGTACTGTGAACATAATATTACCCATTTAAATGTAATTGACTCAGAGTTTATTATAAATTTCTATCCAGAAAAATAAGTTTATCCATTGTTTTTGCATTCAGTCTATTGCGGGTTTTTTTTTTTTTTTTTTTTTTTTTTTTGGCACCATTTCCCCAGCTTTGGAAAACTCACAGGCACAGATGAAGCTGGGGTACACAAAAACTGTAAAGCCAGGTGGAAAAGGTTCTGATAAGATGTCTTCCTATTCCCTCAGTACCTTAAAGGATCCTCTGATCTTGGAATGTTTCTCTCCGACACTCTCCACAATACTAAGGGGTTGGCAGTCCTTTATAATGAAATTCAGGACTGCCTGGCCCAGAACAGTCTTCCTAGATGCTTGATTTCAAAATAATAAAACACATAATAAAAAAAAATATGATAAAGCTGTTCAGTGTCTATATAGGCCGACCTGTGTTCATTCTCGGTGTGTTTGTCTCCTCATTTTCATGTTTGGCTCTGTAATGCCTAAACACTGAGGAGGTGTTCTGATAGATTACACTGAAACAAAGACAGACAAACCATTACCGTATTTCCAGTCAAAAGATCAAAATGATCCCACACAGCAGAAACATTTCTTTTCTTTCGGGCTCCATTTTGTTATGGAGAGATGTGTATTTATTTATTTACTTTTATCTTTGCGAGAGTAATTTTGTGTTTTGTTTTTTTTTGGTGGCGACTCATTCCGTTGGCAGATGCGGATGCGGTACCTTTTAAACACAGCTTGGCGCGTTGGCAATGAGCGATACAGCAGCTGTATCGATCACGTGACTTTTCTTAAGCGGCTTGCGCACCGATACAGGCTTCACTCTGTGAGCTTGATACAAGCGTCGGTGCGTCAGTGTTGCTGGACCCATCACTAGTTACGCCTGTGAATGAAGGAGAAAACACGCTAAATGAGAGGTGTAGGACGTGGAAGAAACCATCGGACAAGGAAAAGCCCCCTTGCTGACATGGAAGAAAGAGAAGGTGGACAAACAATTGAGCCAGATCCACCACCTGAAGGAGCAATGGCTGATGAGGATGATTTTGAATCAAACTGCAGTTGGTGTCGTGAGTAAAGAACTTTCTGAACCGGATACCTTTGATGAAATTAGATAATTTATGCGGCATTCCAAAAGAACAGAAGCAACACTATTTGAACAGATTAAACAACTGAGCAACAATATACCAAGGCTGCAACATGATGTATATTCTGAACTTCATCAGCCTTCTGTCCAGAGTGACATTTCTACAGCAGCTGTTTTCCCAAAGCAAGAGGCTGTGCAGCCACCTCACGGAGCCACTGAGCACCAAGCTGAGCTGCCTCCTCCATCTCAACCACTGCATGCACAGCCTCAAATGCATGTTGTTCAACCTGCTCCAGTGCAGAGAGCAGAAATACACCGTGAGCCAAGAATACCTGACTTCAGGGAAGGTGAGGATCCTGAAAGTTTCTGTGCACGATTTGAACGCATAGCTAAAACGTGGGGATGGCCACAAGTTGAATGGGCAGCTAGAGTGGTCACATTATTGACTGGAAAAGCCCTTGAAGCTTATGCTGGCATGGATGAAGAACAGTCTGACTCTTATGATGCCATTAAAGCTGCAGTGTTATCCAAGTTTAATGTAACCGAGGAGACCTACAGATACCGGTTCCAGAGCACCAGTGTACCAGTGGGAGAGAGTGTATGTGAAACCTACAATCGGATAAAGGGTCTCTATAAGCCATGGATGTGTCCTGACAGTCGGAGCAAAGAAAAGATTGGGGAAACCATTATTTTGGAACAGTTTCTTCGCGTGCTGCAGCCAGACGTCCGCACGTGGGTGAAGGAGAACAACCCAAAGACAGGAGAAGCTGCAGATCTGGCTGAACGTTACCTAGTTGCTCATCGTGAACCTTCTAAGTCAAAGATGACTGTGGGGAGACCAAGGTTTGTGGAGGTAAAACCTCCAGGGGTGACTAGTGTTGAAAGCTTGGACACTAGGCGTTGTAAGAAACCTATACACTGCAGTCAAAGGTACAACCTCATTTGCTATTACTGTCAGCAGCCTGGTCATAAAGCTTCTTTATGTCCCCTAAGAAAACCAAAGTCAGTAGAGTTGTGTGTAGTTCCCTCCACAGGTCTTGAGGGTGAACTAACTGGCGATGGTTTAGTGCCACATAAGCATGTGGTAGATGTTTCAATAAATGGCCAAACAGTAAACGCTCCTGATGACACGGGTAGCTCACAAACCTTGGTTAAATCTTCTATGTTGAGCAATGTATTACCTAACTTTAACAAACCTGTAAATATTACTTGTGTTCACGGGGGTCAAAAAGATTATCCAACAGCAGATGTCGCTATTGAAACCAAGCATTTATGTTAACTGTAGGAGTTTTGGATCAGTTGGCATATGTCATTCTGGGAGAAGACTTGCCAATCTTAGACAGTTTGGTTCACAATAACTCTGAAGCCTATTGCTGTGCTGTTGTCACTCGTTCAATGAAAAGGGGTTTAGAACCACTGCCAGAGGTAGATGATGACTTATTTGAAGGAGGGCGTAAAATCAGGAAAACAAAACAACAACATAGGCAGGAGAAAAATAAAAACAGTGGTAGGGCAAAACTTCTGGAACCAACCTTACCAATGTCTCCACCTATTGATCTTCAGTGGGAGTTTCCCAATAATTTTAGAGAAAGACGGGAAACTGGTCCATCTTTAAAACCTCTCTTTAAGAAAGCATGCAACGTGGATGACGGAAAAGAAAATGCTGCAGGGCTTAAAAGTGTAACTGGAGAACCTTTCATAATAAAGGATAAACTTATGTATCTAGCAGACATGGAGAAACCCAGACTTGTTGTACCAAAAGAGTACCGATCAGTAATTCTGCATTTGGGCCACACTGTACCATGGTCAGGACATTTGGGACAGGCAAAGACTTATAATCGTGTTGCTCAATGGTTTTACTGGCCAGGATTGTACAAAGATGTGGTTGACTACTGCAAAACATGTCATGAATGTCAGATAGTGGCTCCCACCAAAATTTCAGACCGAGCCCAGTTGCAAACATTACCAATAATGGATGTACCTTATGAGAGAATAGCTATGGATATCATAGGTCCTTTACCTAAGAGCAGTAGTGGTCATAAATATGCATTAGTCATTTGTGATTATGCCACAAGATATCCGGATGTTTATCCACTGCGTTCTCTGCATGTCAAACACATTGTTCGATGCTTAATAGACCTTTTTTCCAGAGTTGGCATTCCAAAGGAGATCCTGACAGATCAGGGTACCAGTTTTATGTCACATTTGATAATATCTCTTTATGGCCAACTTGGTGTAAAAGGTATTCGAACTACTCCCTACCATCCAGAAACGGATGGTTTGGTGGAACGACTTAATGGTACGTTAAAGCAAATGTTGAGAAAGTTTATTGATGATACTGGCAAAGATTGGGATAAATGGTTGCCTTTTCTGTTGTTTGCGTATAGAGAAGTACCACAGGCTTCAACTGGTTTCTCTCCTTTTGAGCTGCTCTATGGAAGGCAGGTTAGAGGCCCCCTGGACATGCTGAAGGAGAACTGGGTGGCTGGAGTGGCACCGGGGTCTACTGAAGTGGCTTTGACGACAAACATAATTTCCTACATATTGCAGATGAGAGACAAACTGGAAACATACAGAGAAAAGGAAAAGGTTAGAGGCCATATGCAGAAGGCGCAGCAAAAACAAAAGGTATGGTATGACAAGCATGCCTGTGAGAGAGAACTAAAGACTGGTCAAAAAGTTTTAATACTTTTGCCTACTGGACCAAGTAAGTTGCTGGCTAAGTGGCAAGAACCTTATACTGTGGCCAGAAAAACTGGCCCAGTGACATATGAGGTCATCTGTCCAGACAAACACAAATCGAAGCAACTGCTACATATAAACTTGTTAAAAGGGTATCATGAAAGAAATGCGCCAGAACCAGGTGTGAAGCAAATCCTGATGGTACAAGATGTTCAGCCTGAAGATAGTGGCATTTTGGAGGTTGGAGAAGCTGAGATGAGTCCGTTCAGAGACATGCCCAAATCTGAAGACCCTCCTGAACATCTGACTGAAGATCAGTGGCATCAGTTGAATGAGGTGATGTGGTGATTTACAGTGAGTCTTGGGAGGAACACCTGCAGCATCTAAAGGTTGTGATGGCAAAGGTCCAGAAGGCTGGTTTGACTCTGAATGTGAGCAAGTGTGCCTGGGCACAAGAAGAAGTGAAGTATCTAGGATACATTGTTGGCCATGGACAAATAAAGGCACAAGTTGAAAAAGTAAAACAATCCCCAGACCCAAAACCAAGAAGCAAGTGAGGTCATTTCTGGGCTTGGTTGGCTGGTATCGGAGGTTTATTCCCCATTTCTCAACCTTGGCAGCCCCTCTTACAGATCTCACGAGAAAACCCACTTCTAAAGTGATGTGGAATGATGACTGTGAACATGCCTTCCAATCTTTAAAGAGACAGATTTCTGAAGCCCCTGTTTTGCAAAGCCCTGATTTTTCCAAACCATTTGTTGTACAGGTAGATGCCTCTAATGTTGGACTTGGAGCAGTACTGGCTCAGGGAGAAGCTGGTGAAGAAAAACCTGTGCTTTTCTTAAGTAAAAAGCTGTTTGACAGGGAGAAAAAATATTCTACTGTAGAAAAGGAAGGACTGGCAATTAAGTGGGCTATTGATTCGTTGAAATATTATCTCCTTGGAAGAGAATTTATTCTTCAGACAGATCAGACCCCTGGTGTGGATGCACTCCAAGCAACATCAAAATGCGAGGATACTGTGCTGGTGCCTAGCCCTGCTGCCATACCAGTTCACCATCCAGCATTGTCCGGGTAAAAAGAATCTTATTGTTATTAGGTTACCTCTGTAACATCGTAAATACGTCTGTTGGGAAGCACTAATGTAACAAAGTGTTCTGCAGGTTACCTCTGTGGCGGCGATCTTGTTTTTCCAGTAAAGAGGAGGCCTGTCTCAAATGCAGCTCTTTTATAGGCCAGTCTGAATTGAGAAGGCGTGCTCTTTAGAGTATTTAAAGTGGGCAGGAAATGGATTTGGGGCCAATTTGAGAAGTTGCTGTCTGTATGTGCATGATATTGGCAAGAGAAAATAAAGCAATTACTTCACACTGTAAACCTCAACAGTCTACCTGACTTATAAAGTTTGTGGATATAACAACTGAAATTTCTCACAAAGTTGAAACAACTTAAAATTTTTCTGTTCTGTTAACGATTCAAACAGTTATAATTGTACATGGCTTAGAAGTTAAGAGTAAATACTGCTTTCTTGATTATGATTTTTGAGTAAATGTTTTTTTCCGAGCTCCATGTATCGTCAACTACGTCATGGCGTTTTCTCTCTAACCTGAGCGACATTGACAGAAAATTCTGTTCAATATGGCTGCCCTTCTCTCGGCGACTGGAGAGCACATTTGGAGAATCTTGTAAGTAAAAGCGGATCGCCGTTATGCTTATTTTTTCCGTAAAAAAAGCAAGTATATTAATATGTTGCAGCCAAGAACTTCTTTTCGAATGCGCTGTTGTGTTAAAAAGCACAGACCCAGGTGGTGCATAGTTGTTCGCGCTCTTTTTCAAACATAGATTATGTCGTCAGTTTTACAGTTTTAACCGATTAAAACACAGTTTTAATAAGAATCACACATAAAGAAAGTGTCTTAGTGATATTTTAACGACCCCTTGCCAACGCAAGAAAGTTCGCGTTTTTACAACAGCAGCCTCATTGTTCGGCAGGGGTTTTTTTTTTCTTCTCATTAGCATCGTTGAAAAGTGACTTAGCTAGCAGTGGGAACTTCTATCTAAAACAATTAAAAGTAATAACCAGATTGAAATATAGCAAGGTGTTGTATATTTAGTGTGCTGATAAGGTTTTCAATATTTTTATTTTTCTTCCAAGGCTGAAGACCGACGACAAAAAGACCAAAGAAAAAAAAATTCAGACTGTAAGTAATTTCAGGTGGAGACAGTAAACACAGGTGAGTTGAAAGATCTATTGAAGAGTCCTTTCTTCATGGCCATTAAAACATTTTTAGGTTAAAAGACCTGTTTTTTTTTTTTAAATCATGCCCTGCTTTGTCACACTGAATCATGTTGAAAAGATATATTTTCATGGCTCCCCCATTACCATTACCTTGTACTTCTTTCTACCAGTCTATTTTATTTTGTGACATAAACATCTTAAATGTACCCCGCCAGTTTAATTATTAATAGCTGTGTTAGTATTTATAATGCTTTTTTTTTTTTTTTTTTAATTTAATCATCTGCAGATTTACCAAGGGTCAGTGGCACAGTTCACCTTTTGTGGTAAGTTATAACACTTCATATGTGGTGACATAAGTAAGTGGTTTCATCAGTTGTTCAGTTCTTATAAAATAATGTTGTATAATTGTACCAAATCACTGAGGATACATCCAATGTGTAAATCCCAATCAACAATTTTACTGTGATATTCGCTCGTGTTTAGAGAATCTCCATTATCTTGGTTACTGAGTTTCCATTTTTGTAGGGCCAAATTTGTATTAAAATTAATATTTTCATATGATGTGAAATGACTCAATCATTTTTAATTTTAGAAGAAACCATTCATTAAGTCCCTTAAGGTCCAGATTTCATATATTGATAATGATAAAATTAACACAAATTAAAGGTTTCACTGATAAACACTCAATTTTTCCTTGCTATGAACCCCATGTTCTATATAGATTACAGCTCTGATCTGAGAAGACTATTTTAAAATACTGTGTAGGATTTTTGTCAAATGATTAAGAAACAGGCTCTTTGTCATAAGAGACAGAAAGGTTGTGTCTTAAAAGAAATGTCTCCAAAATTTAGTAGAGTCTGATGTCATGCAGTTTCATAAACATGTATTCTCCCCAAAGAATGACACCTGAAAACTTTGTGTTAAATGAACTTTTCTTTTCCCTTTTTAGGAGGCGCCTGATATCAATGTGAAACGCACTGCAGTACTTTGTGCCCTTCCTGTATACCTGTGGGAGGAGGACCCAGAATTCTTTAAGACATGTAATGTAAGTGTATTTTTGCATCACTTAAATTCTGCCAGTGAGATAAAATGCCATGGATTTTTTTTAAATACAATTTAATACCGTAGCAGCTACCAAATTGTACAAGCAAAATACCATCTCTTTAGAAAACCCTCACACACAAACACACACACACAGGTTCAGGAGCAGAGCACAGGCGTATCACAGCACTATGGCTATGCTGCAGGTGGCCCCAAAACCAGGCTGAAGTCAAGATTTAGTTTCTTTTTGAGATAAAGTCATGAAATAAAAAAAATACTTTCTTTTTTTTGTTTTAGAAAAATAACAAACATACAAATTATGTAATGCAAGAAGTTAACAAGTTAATGTACATTTTTCAAAAAAGTAGAGTACCCTAACTCGTTACAAAGTAATCCACTACACTGCTGAATGTTTTGCTAGATTACAGGTCATGCTTGTCACATTCTCTCAAACCAACCTTACTTATTTAATTGGGGCGATCGTGGCTCAAGAGTTGGCAGTTTGTCTTGTAATTGGAAGGTTGCCGGTTCGAGCCCTGGCTCCAACAGTCTCGGTCGTTGTGTCCTAGGGCAAGACACTTCAACCGTTGCCTACTGGTGGTGGTCAGAGGACCCGGTGGCGCCAGTGTCCGGCAGCCTCGCCTCTGTCAGTGCGCCCCAGGGTGACTGTGGCTACAATGTAGCTTGCCATCACCAGTGTGTGAATGTGTGTGTGTGTGTGTGTGAATGGGTGGATGACTGAATGTGTAAAGCCCTATACAAATACAGGCCATTTACCATTGATACTGTGTCTATTCCAGGAGGACGCATTGGATGAGTCGACCCTCATTGACACTCCAGTTGCCCTTCTCACAGTGGTTAAGGACGGCGCTTCCCAGTCCAGCCCGTTTTACTTCCTCAAGCATGGCTGTTGTGGTGAAAGGCAACTAGGTGATGCGTGATATTCCCAGATTTGCAGATGCATTTGCTTTATTCTTTGGCTTGATCTATGCTCTGCATTTAGACTACCCCAGGAAGCTCGTTCACACATTTACCTTTGTCCAAAATATCTTCATGGGGTTTGATGACGGCAAACCCCTGAAACCCCTGCCTACATGCTCGTAAGGAATATAAGGCAATGTTTGTTAGGACATGCACTCTGTTACTGAGCACTTTGTTTGAAGCACTTTATTTAAAGCACTTTAAGTTTACTACAGGCTTTGGGTGGATTTAACTCCATCAGTTTATCTAATTTTCCTATACTTGACTGCCTGTTCTGGTTATTTGGAAGCTGATAGTCTTTCTTTGTACCCATTTAAAAAAAAAAAATGTTTTTCATTTCTATTTTTTAAAAAAAAGAAAAAAAAAGTGATTAGTATTTGACTTTTTGTTTTGCATTTTTGTGTATTTTGGGAAAGATGCAATTAGGACTGATGTCGTCCTTTGTGATTTTATAAAAAGGTAAATGTTCTACACTGAATTTATAATGCTCACTTTATGGTGCCCATGTCCATGTTAGTGGTTTTATAAAAACATTTGTGATGTTTTTAAATTTCCATGAAAAATGTTAAATAAACAAAATGTAAAGTAACTAAATTTCTGTGCTTTTTTAGTAGTCTACACTCAAACATTGAAACATAAATATCTTTTAATTAATAATCATATAATTTGAGTTTAGGTTGTAATATAATTGCATTGTGTTGCATCAAAATAATAAACTACAAGAAACACAAAAATATTGAAATTAAAGTATACAGTCTTTGAGTAAAGCTCAATTAATAAAATATAAAATATAATTTTAAATTTTAGGTTAACAATAAATACAAATTTTGAGTACCCCCATACTTAGAAGAGATGAGTTTGTGTACTTAAATCTTTTGAGGTAATCGGTTTCCACAAAAGTTTTAAGTTCAGTCAACTTGTTCGGGTTTACAGTGCAGTTAAGATGGAGTGAAGTCTGATGGTTCCCCTCACCACACCTCTTGGCGTAACAGTGGGACAAGATGGCCGCCACAGAGGTAACCTGCAGAACACTTTGTTACATTAGTGCTTCCCAACAGACATATTTATGATGTGACTTCCTTAAAGTTGAGTTCCTGTTGAAGTACACAAAGAAATAGGCTACTTGACTTTGAAGTGACATTAAGTTTGTTCCCTTTTATTTTGTTTAAAAACAAATACATCACACAGCAGCCTACCTGTGCTCTGAGCCCTCATTAGCTGTAGTAAATTAAATAAACCAAAAGACTCTGACATATTCCCAAACACAGTTCAAAGTATTCAAAATATGCAAATATCTGTTTGCATTTTTATTTGCTTTAGGAAAACATTACATTCACGCAATACAGTATTTTGATAGGTTAAACCCACAACTTCCCTGAATGAGATGAAAATAGCAATGACAGTTTTATTTCATTTCAGGCACTTCAAAGTTTTTATTTCTTCCCTACTGATACAAAATAGAATCAGAAAACAGTGCAGCAGGGAAACAACATCATTCCTCAGCCTCAGAAAAGAAATTTGAGGATGGTTGAAGATAGCAGCAGCAGGATGGCACTGGGACCAGTTGGAATAGTGCTGTTACACAGGTTCCCCTCACAGCAAGATATAGGCCCAACACATAATGCACTGGTTTGGCAGCCCTTTGAAACTACATTAAGAGCTGTAAGACATGAGGGGAAACTCTCAGAAAGAACTTTACAAAGCATGATGTGACCAAGAGCCAGCAGACATTCAGCATTTAGTTTTAGATAGAGCTTGTGATATGTGATAAGATCTTACCTACTACTTTGAGAGAGTAACAACGGTCGAAGGCGAAAGCACAAGCTTTGGTGTCTGTGCAGGATTTAGGATCGGCTGCTGTGCATGTGTAGCATCTTAATCCACATACTATAGAAATAAAAAGAACACAATTTCACACACATTAGAAATTATTGAGAGTTTTTTATGCCCTTTGAGAGAGTTGCCAGAAATTGGGTCATATATAAGAAGTGAAATCTTAAGTAGTCTTCTCAGTCTGTAAAATATTCATCTACTGACCACAAAATAAGTAAATATGTTTGTATTTGTAAGCCTGTTTTCTATGCCCCAATATTAACCAAGAAATTACTCCTTTAAGGTCTGCTGTATTCTACATATCTTTAAAACCACAAACAGTTGTGTTTTTTACCTTAAGTTTCAATTATTAAACAAAAAATATATAAAGTGTTCATTTCAGTTTCCTCACCAGCTGGTTATAAAACTCATTATTGAACTGTTAAACAATTTCTTTAATTTTATGTGTGGGTGTGAAATAAATTTCTGACATTAACTTTTTACCTTTAAGCATCAGTACATTTTTTCTTACCTGCAGACAGAGTCACACTCAGGATCAGAGCTCCATAAAGCTGCATCATGAACTCAAATTGCTGATCAGTCTCGTGAGAGAAAAAGCTGCTGCTAATCTTTTCTTTCTCAGCTCAACTTTCGTGTTTGCTTTCAGAACCTGAGCTTTTGTATCTCTTTAAAGAGCCTCCTAAGTGATCCATATAACCACGCCCCCTCACTGTCAGTCACTGTGAATCGTAGCCAAAGGACAGGAAAGCTTCCTCATATAATTTAATAACAATAAATAATAACTTATATTTAGATACCCCTTTTGAGATGACCCAATATTGTTTTACATTTAAAAACGGATTCATGGAAGCTTTAAAACTGCACAGTAGCATAAGTGTGAAGTTTATGCATTCTCCACAAGAACAGATTCTTGATTCCTATACTTCCGAGTGCTGAGCCTTTCTTTCTTAGCTCAACTTCCTAATTTCTTTTCAGAACCTGAGCATTTGCATCTCTTCAAAAAGCCTCCTAGCAAGTGCCCAAATAACCACACCCTGTTAAATGTCAGCACTGTCACACTGTCAGACTATCCATTTATGGAAAGGAAGACAAGAACTAAGGTTATGCATTAGATTCTTGCCAAATAAATTAAATCATATTAAATTTTTAAAAAGTTACGTTGTATTCATAATAAAACTTAACTTTTTCATCATGTTTCTTTCTGAAAGTCTGTCGTTTAATATAACATTGCCTTAAATATAAATTTATCAGATTGTTTTTATGGTTCTTTATGTTTCATAAGGTCAATAAGTTGTTCAATAAGGAAGATGTGTAATGACACATCTGTGCTTCCTGGGTGTTTGGTGGTTAATCTATGCTTTATTACTTCCCCTTTCCCCTGCTGTCAAGCTTATTGCTGACATCACTGGTCTAGTCTAATTACCTTTCTGCCTGCCTTCTTTTGGCCAATTAGCCTTCACTCTGGGTATTTTAATTCTCACTGCTAATCTGTCATTCTTCCTTGCACACATCTTTATGCAAGATTCTGCAAACAGGGGTGGGCTAAAATTCATCCACAGTGATATGACAAAATAATTGCCAGATATTTCGAACACTGAAATGCAGAGGATTGCAGTTCGTGCTG
Organism: Oreochromis aureus; assembly: GCF_013358895.1. Classification (NCBI taxonomy): domain Eukaryota; kingdom Metazoa; phylum Chordata; class Actinopteri; order Cichliformes; family Cichlidae; genus Oreochromis; species Oreochromis aureus. The sequence goes on along the minus strand of NC_052953.1, from coordinate 12,997,706 downwards.
CGAAGAGTGGCACAACCAGTTATAAGAATTCTGTGGTAATTACTTTTTCACATGGGCCCAGGTAGTTTTGGATAGCTTGGTTCCCTTAATAGATATAATCATCATATAAAAATGCATTTTCTATTTACTCTAGTTATTTTTGTCTAATATTAAAATAGACAAATTCGAATTTGGGACATTTATGTATCCAAGATTTTTTTTTTTTTTTTTTAATGAATAAAGCCAAATTTCAAATTTCACATACGTAAAATAAACAGAAAATGACATCATTGGGTTTTGTTGTTTGTTTGTTTTTTTGCTTAACATCTGAATTATATCATTATCAAGTTCTTGGGTTTCACCGATTCTTCTGTCTAGAGAAATACAATCTGCAACTGCAACAACATAAAATGAGAACTAGTTTGATTATAAAAACTCACTTCCTATCTCCTTTTCCCAACATTTTCTTTTTTCCTTAAATTTTTCAGATTTTCAAAAATTCTTAAAATTATTTTGGTGATCTGAAACATTTACGTGTGACACTCATACAAAGTAAAAGAAATCAGGAAGGAGGCTTTTTCACAGCACTGTATCTATTTCTATGTGGAGCTGACTTTAATGTTTCCTTTCCTGGAAAAGACCTGAAGGTGACCAATACCTCAAAAATACTTCCAATGTAATTTATACATCCTTTCTTTCCTGTAAAATACTTGAAGCTATTCACTAATGAACAAATACTAACACTCAAGACTTTTATATTAACACTTCAATTTTGTTCCTCGTTTCCCTTAAAACTGCAGTTGTTAAACTCTTGATCAACTGCATTTACATTTCAATTATTATAAGGAACTGTTAAGTATTGTTAGGTACTGATACAGAGAATCGGAATAAATTAATAATCCCTAAGGAAAATATGTCCCCTCAATTTAGAAGAGTTGCATAGTGTTGGAAAACGACACCATAAATCTTATGAGAAGCATGAATCAGATCAACTTTATATAAAAACGTAAGCTAAAAACTGTTATTTGAAGCTTTGTGTTTAGGAAATATTTAAGTGGTGACTTTCTCATGTCGAGTTCACCCTTTTCTCCACTTCTACTTTGATTCCTTCTTTGCTGTAGTAAAATGAAATAAACAAAAGAAATCCTGCCTTCTTCTCAATCCCAGTTCAAACTACTCAAATAAACATGCAAATATATTTTCTGTTTGCATTTTCACTTGCTTTAAGGAAAACATTGCATTCAAGCAATACATAATTTGAATTACTCAAACTCTGAACTTCTCTAAGTGACAGATGAAAATAGCAGTGACAGTTTTTGTTTCATTTTATATCATTTCACTCTAAAGCTGTTTATTTCATCCTTAGTTCTACAAAATAAAATCAGAAAAAAGTGCAGCATGGAAAGATCATTCCAAAAGCCTCAGAAAAGGAAGTTGATGATGCCTGAGGATACAAGCAGCAGGATGGTACTGGGACCAGTTGGAATAGCGCTGTTCCACAGGTTGTCTTTACAGCAAGTCATAAAGACAAGTCATAAATAAGGCACTGCTTAGGTAGCCTTTGGTGACTATGTTAGCACCTGCAAGACATGAGGGGAAAACACTCAGAAAGAACTTTACAAAACATGATGTGACTAAGATCCTGCAGACATTCCGCATTTGTGTTTACTTTTAGCTAGAGCTTGTGATTTGAGATAACAACTCACCATCTACTGACAGAGTGACAACGGTTGAAGCCGAAAGCACAAGCTGTGGTGTCTGTGCAGAATTTAGGATCTGCAGCTAAGCATGTGTAGCATTTTAATCCACATGCTATAGAAATAAAGAAAACACAATTTGATGGGAGAACTCTCACTACTTTAAAAAAATATGTTGTGTCTAACAGGCAGCAGAGATTCAGCATCTGTCCTTAGTTTTAGACAGAGCTTCCAAAACGAGTGAACTACTCACTGCCAACTCTGACAGAGTAACAAAACTTGGAGATGACAGAACAACATGTGGTGTTTGTTCAAGATTTAGGGTCCGCAACTGTGCACCTATAGCACATTAATCCACATGCTGTAGAATGAAGCAGAACGCAATGTCAGACAATTTCATACATTTATAATAACTGGAAATATGTTTCTTTCGTTTTCATTTTGATTTGCTTTATTTATTTTCCTTTTTTTCACTTTAGAATCTGGGATCAATGTAACACCCGTAAAACTATAAACAGTTGTTGTTTGCTGTTCCCTTAAGCTAGTATTATAACTCATTATTGACCTGCTAACTTTGTTTATGTTTATTTAACCTTTTCGTTTCCTTCCAGCTTTTAAGATTATCTTTAAACCCCACTACATTTCTTTATCTGTCAAAGCACGCAAGACCATCTTGAAATATTTTCTTATCGACAGACAGAGTCGAACACAGGATCAGAGCTCCATAAAGCTGAATCATGAACTCAGATTGATGATCAGTCTTGTGAAAGAAAAATCTGGTGCTCCCTTTCTTTCTTAGCTCAGTTTCCTGTTTAGTTGTCAGTACCTGAGCATTTGCATCTATTCAAAAAGCTTCCTACCAAGTAACCTAACCATGCCCCTTTACGTGAAATCACTGCACACACTCACTGTTTTTCATAATGAAGACATGAAGTAAGACAATGCTATAGAAGGTTACTGAATAAAATATCATGGGAAGTTTTTTTCATATTAAAATATAAATTTCATCGCTTTTTTCCACAAGCTGTGTTTAATTTACATACATTTATACAAATACAGTTTAATTTGATCAGATCAGATTTTTGTTCATTATGCTTTGGAATGAAAAGTTGTTTTTCAGTCTGTTGGGATTTTTTTATCAGCTAGGCTAAAGTATCTTTTTTTGTCAAGGGTGGGGATGTTGCTGAACTCTGGCAGTTAAGTTCTGAACTGCTGTCACTTTCCAGGGTTTTATTAGGCAGAATAAACAGTACATCACTGCAGGTCGTAATGAAGGCCTGAATGGGGGTTTCATCTGCATAGTCTGAGAGTAATGGCTGGAATTTGAAGTTCTTTAGGTTGTAGAAGGCAGATTTAGAGATGGGTTTGATATGTGATGAGACTGACAGGGTGGAGTCCAGGTTGAAATTAGGAGTGCCCTACATCAGTGAGGCCAGCATAGTTAGCTTGGTGGTCAAAGAAGATAAAATGGGAGAATGTTTCAAAAGCTGCTGTGTGCCAGAAAAATGAGGATGTTGATGTGGTCTGACTAATTTTTAATCTTGATGAGAGAAGTTTTTGTGCCGTTCAAAAGGTTCATGAAGAGGCACACCTTGCTGGAGTTGGGCAATGACTGCTTTTTTCCAGGATTTTAGTAATGAATGTAAGGTTTCAAATTGGACAGTAGTTACTGTGGTCTTCAGGGTCCAAACCAGGTGTTTTGAGAATGGGGAGACAGCAGCTATTTTATTTAACAGAAACTTTCTTTCTATGGAGCTACTGTTGATGTCAACTATGATGGGCCACAGGGTGGTTAGGCAAGACTTGACTATGGTTTTTGGCTCTGGGTCCAGAGGGGAGATGGAAGACTTAGCTTTGATGACCAGCCCAGTAAGTTGAGGAGCATCCAGTGGAGAGAAGGAGGAGATCCATCAAGACCAGAACACAGCAGGTAGGAATTCTTCCTTAAAAACAGGATGATCAGTATTGTGTCAGTAATCAGAGGACTTCTTGTAACAAATCCTTTGATTGGTATTTTGAGACTTTAAAAGTGAGGGAGGTGGGGCTGTTGGTGGAGTCCACATTAGCCGAGAACAAGTCCAGGAACTCATAGTGATCAGTATGTCATTAAGAAATCCTGCAAAGGTCAGTAGTAATGAGTTACACTTACCTGAGTACATTTATGAAAAGAAAAATGTACTTGTAAAAGTATTTTTATTGCACCATACTTTTTCCTTATACTTGAGTATATTTGTAAAGAAGAAACGCTACTTTTGCGTCGCTATATTTGGCAATATTCAACTTGTTTCTTGTTCAAAATAATTTATTTCACACATTAAATAATAATTCTAATAATAGATCATGCCTCCACTGGATCTACCCCAACTCTTTCACGAATCAGACGTAGCCATGCAGTCACATGACCAGAGATAAACTGTGGCAGCTAGAGCAACCTAAGCCTTTCAAACTAGCAGACACGGAAAAAAGCATGAAAAAATGGCTGAGGCAACTGTCTCTGATGCTAAAACTGAGGCGGAGGAACACCCTTGGCCTCATATACAAAGCATGTATTGCTTAAAAGCAGTACAAAAGAACAAGAATATAATGAAGTGTCTATGTGTGAGCAAAGGCAAACTGACATTTCAGCGTACAAAAACTTAACATCTAAGTTAAGTGTGGACCTCCTGTTGATGCCCTGTGGGATGGGATCCAGAAACGTTTCAGAGAAGTAATAAAAGACCCTGAGCTGATTGCAGATGCAATACTTCTGCCAAGATTCAGAACATCTTGGACCACAGAGGAGAGCATCTTAAATGCTAATAAATATACTTGTTACGCATTAAATTGTGAGCCATTAGACACTTACTTATATTGACATTTATTGTTAGTGTGATTTAGGATTGTAGTTTTAATTAGAAACCCAGAGGGTGACAAGAGTTAGAAAAAAAACATCTCCAGTATGTTAAATTTTTCATGCCAAAAATCAGGAGCTTGGCAGTCTATACAGCACAATAATGCCCAGACCTAATTCTTTTGAAAGCCACGTGTCTTTCCACGGGTCTCAACTTCATCAGACATCACCCAGACACAGAGTTGGATAAGGCCAATGCAAACAGCAGCCTTTCCGATGAACCATGAGTCAGGAAAGCCAGAAGCAAGGGAGCTGGAGAGGTACCTTTCATGTCCATCCACTGGAGGTACGGATCTATTACATAGCTTTTCTCGCATCAAGAAGCTGTCAATCAAAGTCAATACAGCTCTTCCTGCATCTGCAGCCTGCTAAAGACTTTTTAGTCAGGCAGGACTCCTGTGCACTGATGAATGGTCACTGCGTCACAGAACCTTGAAAGACAGCTGTTGCTGAAGCTTAACCATCACTTTACTGAGTAAAGAAACATTTTTACCAAATATGCACGGATAGATGCACACCCATACAATCTATGGTAAAGTGAGCCTTCTTGTATGTACATATGTTGAAGTTGCCTTGTTCTAATGTTTTTTTCTGCTGAGGGGGCCGTGCCATTTGGAGTTAAAGTGAATACAAAGTATACAGCATATCTTGTTGCTGGAAATGGTTTGCACTGTTCATAGATTTATGTTATTTACTGTAGGTATGTGTCATAAGGCAGAATGTACATGTTGTGGTTGGCATGTTTTAACTTGGGGAGTTTTTAATTATTTTGCATGTGTTGCTGTGTTTTATCATTTTAATCTTCTAATAATGTTAAGCATTTTATTCTTACAGTTTTATTGCATGCTGTTATTCTGACATTTGTTGACTTCTTTCTGAGAGACTCTTTGCCTCCTTATAACTAATTGACGCACCTGTGAGTTTATGCCCAGGAAGGACTGTGAGATTGATCAATCAGGGTTAGCCTTTTGGCCACCAAAGGCCAATAAGAGGGCCTGTCAGGATGTATGAGCAGAGAGTCATGGGGTGGTGACTGCCATGGAGCGTGGCACATAATGAAAAAAAGGCCTCACCCAATGACGCACAGAGAAGAGTTAACACAGAGTTATATTTGCCCATTTCAGGTAAGTTCGACCCTGTCATTTTATGAAGCAGCTCCGGGTAAATAAAAGAAAGTGACTGATGCTGTCCTCTTTTTTTCTTCAGTTGACAACGAAGTGAAGTGGACGATGTGAGAATGCTGCCGGCTTTTGAATTTTAATGGACTTTTAGTGGTTTTAACTGATCGGCTGTCGCTGTTGTAACTCTTTCATTTGATTGTTTTATATATTTAAATTCTTGTTCTCCCGGCCAGGGTTGTTTTATTGCTTGTTTTTCCATCCATCCATCCATCTTCTTCTGCTCATCCGGGACCAGGTCACAGTGGCAGCAGCCTTAGCAGAGAAGCCCAGACCTCCCTCTCCCCAGCCACCTCCTCCAGCTTGTCCGGGAGAACACCAAGGCGTTCCCAGGCCAGCCGAGAGATATAATCGCTCCAGCGTGTCCTGGGTCTGCCCCGAGGTCTCCTCCCAGTGGGACATACCCAGAGCACCTTTTCCAGGAGGTGCCCAGGAGGCATCCCTATCAGATGCCCAAACCACTTCAACTGGTTTCTTTCGATGTGGAGGAGCCGTTTCTCTACTCTGAGCCCGTCCCGGATGGCTGAACTCCTCACCCTATTTCTAAGGGAGAGGCCAGCCACCCTTCGGAGGAAGCCCATTTCTGCCGCTTGTTTCCGTGATCTCGTTCTTTCAGTCACTACTTACAGCTCATGACCATAGCTCAGGATAGGGACATAGATCGACTGTGGCTGTGAACCATTCCAATGTGAGCTGGAGGCCATCAACTGATGAAGTTTTATGGAGAAAAAAAAATTATATTTTAGAAACATAGTTTTATTTTTCTACTGTCTTGACTCCCCCACTGCTCTTCCCGTTTTAGAAGGGTTTCCCTTCTGATAGAACTACGTAACATATCGATTAAAAAGCTTTATGTTGTGAAAACTGAAATCTGGAAATTTAAGTTGTTCTCTATTATGTTTTACATTTATAGATTGGAAAGATAGAAGAGGAATAAGGAAGAGGAACAAGAGGAGGAACCATCATGGAAGGACAAGCACCTCACGGTATGTACCTTGGCAGATGGAGGAAGTGGCTGAAATCCAGAAATCCTACCAGTGGCTGGACAAAGCTGGAATAAAAGACAGCACAGAGGCACTAATCTTGGCAGCACAGGAACAAGCTCTGAGCACAAGATCCATAGAGGCTGGAGTCTATCACACCAGGCAAGACCACAAGTGCAGGCTGTGTAAAGATGCCCCTGAGACAATCCAGCACATAACAGCAGTAAGATGCTAGCAGGAAGGGCATACATGGAACGCCATAACCAAGTGGTCAGCATTGTATAGAAACATCTTTGCTGAGTATAGCTGGAAGTCCCAAGGTCAAAATAGAGGGTGGTCGAGAATTACTTTGCTAAGATCCTGTGGGACTTCCAGATGCAAAAAATGGTGATAGCTAACCTGCCAGACATAGTAGTGGTGGACAAGTGGAGGAAGACGGCCATAGTGATAGATTTAGCGATACCGAATGACAGCAACGTCAGGAAGAAGGAACACAAGAAGCTGGGCTTAGAGAAGAGCTGGAGAAGATGCAGACAGTTGTGGTAACAGTGGTTCCAGTGGTAATCGGAGCACTAGGTGCAGTGAGCTGGAAGGATAGACCAACGAGACAGGAAGGAAATCAAATAAACAGAAGACCGGACGCATCATTCATAGATAAAAGTTTGCTTTCTAATTATACCGTCTTCATTTTCACTTCTTCATTGGTTCATATTTCTGTACTGAATCCGTCTGCAACAGCTGCAGCAACACAACAGCAAACCAACCAAATGAGAGCTACTGTACATTCTGTACGAGCTTATTGAATTTTTCTGACTTTTGTATTCTAATGATTTAAGTTTATAGTTTATTTATAGTTTATTCTCTGTGAGGTTCCTCTTCTGTGTTTGTCTCAACCCTGTTTTGCCTATGTGAGTCTGTCATGTCATCTGTTTTTACATCTCACTTCCCCGTGTGTAGGCGTATTGACTCTCGCGCTTCCTGTGTGTCTCTCACTCCCTTTCCCCGTTTGTGTCTTAGTCAGAGAATTCTGAAAGAGAAAAGAAATCTGCCTTCTTCTCAGCTGCAGTTAAAACTAATCAATCAAAAATATGCAAAGGTATTTTCTGGTTGCCTTTTTATTTGCTTTAGGAAAACTTAACACTGAAGCAATACAGTATTTGAATAGGACCCTGAATTACTTTGACTGAGATCAAAATGTCAAGGACAATTTTGTTTCATATGATGGTACACAAAAGTTATTTATTCTTCAGTTGTACAAAATAAAATCAGAAAGCAGCATTTAAAAAAAAATAGAAACAACATCATTCCACAGCTTCAGAAAAGAAACTTGAGGATGGCTGAAGATACCAACAGCAGAAAAGCACTGGGACCAGTTGGAATAGTGCTGTTACACAGGTCCCCTTCACAGCAAGCCATAGGACCACCACATAATGCACTGGTTTGGCAGCCCTTTGTAACCAAGTTATAACCTGCAAGACATGAGGAGAAAACTCTCAGAAACCACTTCACAAAGCATGCTGTGCAGCATCACTGTGCATGCTTGGACTTCTCAGTTATCAAGTGTGATATGAGAAAACGACTCACCGTCTACTCTGAGAGAGAAACAACGGTTGAAGATGACGGTGCAAGATTTGCTGTCTATGCAGGATTTAGGATCAGCGGCTGTGCATGTGTAGCATCGTAATCCACATACTATAGAAAGAAACAACACACTTTCACATGTCCTTGTAATTATTTGGGGTTTATATTTCCATTTTATACCACTTGATGAGAGCTGGCAGAAAATGAGAAGTGAAACAAAATCAAACAGGAAATCTTTAAAGTCTTGGATAAAGTAAATACTAATTAAACTGTAAACAATTGTTTTTAAACTTAATAACTAAATTCTATAATAACTAAAGTCTTTAGATATTTTTAAGAAGATATATAACGTGTCTGTTTCTGTTTCCTCACAATCTGGTCATTGAGTTTTTTAACTTTCACTTTCCTTACAGACTTTAAGACCACCTTTATCAATCGATACATTTGTTTATCTGTCAAAGCACACAGGACCAACATGAAATATTTTCTTACCTGCAGACAGAGTCACACACAGGATCAGAGCTCGATAAAGCTGCATCATGAACTCAGTTTGATAATCAGTCTTACAGGGGAAAACGATGTGGCTAAGCTTTTCTTTCTTAGCGAAACTTCCACTGTTTTGTTCTGACAATCTGAGAATTTGCATTTCTTCACAAAGCTTTCTAAGAAGTGACCTGAATAACAGTGGCCCCTTAAGTGACCTCACTGCCAGACTTACCATTTTTGGAAATAAAGGCGAGAACTAGGGCGCTACAGCCAATAGGACTGCTCCTGACTAATCATCACTTTTTTTTAAATCTATGTAAAACTTGAGTTCAAATGTTCTTATTTTCATAGTTTAAAAAGAAAAAAGAATTTTCATAAGAAAAGTCTGTTTACTGAAATACAGTTTTGTTTTGTTTTTTGTTGTTTTTCAATAAGCAGCTGAAAGATGCTGATGAGACAAATCTAAAGGAAGGAGAAACCAGTTTCAACATAGTACATCAGTAGTGTATCTCATGACTGCTCAGAAGGAAGAAAGAGTTTGATCCCTACTGATATTTTTAGATGTTCATTGTCTTCCCGGTTGCTGTTTGGTCAGTTTTAGGAAATGATCATGGTTTATATTAAATTCAGAAGGCAAACTCAACTCTTCCATCTATCTCATTTTTCCTGTGAAATGTAAAATAAGATTTTTATAAAGCCTACATTTCAAAAACAAAAAAAAAAAAAAAAAAAAAAAAAACTGAACACAGTGGTCATTTTTATAAGCTTCTTAATTAACTGACTACCTATCAAACAAATGTTTGAGGTTGTTTTACTAATCATCACAAAAACAAAGTTCGGAGATAAGACTTTCACATTTAGATCCTGAATTTTTGTCTTAAAGAAAATGACAAAACACAAAATGACATAGGTGCTTAAAATGACCTCTTACCTCTCATTCAAGAGGCTTTTTCTGTTCTAAAAGCTGATGGAGAGTCCCGGGTGATTTAACCTCTGGTTGGGCTATTTACACCTACTGCCAAACACTACATTTGCAAAAAAAAAAAAAAAGTAATACATGTGGAATATGTGCACTGTGCTTCACCAAAGTCTTTATAGAGGAAGGTCTCTTCACTAGGCACACACTTTGCCTCGAGGTACTTATGTGGGCAGTCAGTGCATCTAAATTTGTCACATTTCACTCCTAAAATAAGGATTTTAAACCCTTTCAGATTTCTCTGAAAGACTGTCTGCAGTTTCTCTCTTATTTTGTCTTGGGCTTCATTTAATCATGTTCTTCTCAGGTTGTCCTTTAGCGCCCTCAGGCGGTCTCTCTCTGAAACAACACAACACATCGGCTATAGAGGAAACGATTCAAAGGAGTCTAAAACGGGCATGGCTTCATGTCAGTGTTAGTGAACCAGCTTTGCTGTTGAGGGCAGGCCTTGCGAGTCCAAGCCCGTCCAAAAATGCCTCTCTGCCTCCTCAGCTGAATGCTATACTGATGTGCTTTTATGTTATAAATACAATTAAATCATTGCATCATTTTTTTTCATCATCAATTTCATTGCCAAATTAAGTTTGACAATGAACCCACAGTGACAATAAGTCAGCGCAGTTACAACCAGGCTCAAGCTAATAATTCTGTTAATAGTATATATTATTATATCCACAGTGATAAAGGTAAAGCATGATTGTGGATATTAGCCCACCACTGAAGCTCAGCAGTTAAGTAACACTCATATTTACCTTGCTGATTCTGGTTCAGGTCACACTTTGGAGTGAAAAAGCAGCCATTCAATCAAAACATTAAAAGCAAATTGAACTGTGCTGATTCTGAACCTGTTTGCACTTTGGTATTTCTGGCTACAGCTAAGTGCAGCATGCAGATTTATGGCGCTATAATAAATACCAGTTCTGGACATGATTTAGAGGAGACTGATTATTCTTAAATGTCTTGTGTGTTCTGTAAAATAGTTTAATTGTGTTGAGTTATTAAAATTTTTTAATGAACCACATCATTAGGCACACCTCTTCAGCTGCTCCTTAAAATCACATGGCAGCACCTAAATACATTTAGGCGTGTAAACATGGTCAAGACCACCTGCTGAAGCTCAAATCCAGCATCAGAATGGAGAAAAAAGATTTAAATGCCTGACCCAGTACTGTTCAGATATACTTACTGAAGTAGCTGGTGAATGAATCACCTCTTCCAGTATCATTGCAGATCCATACATTACGTACTAGTAAAAGTTTATAGCAGTTTCATAATCTTATTTGGCCATAAAACCCTTCACCATCTTCCAGGTGTGAGGTGTATGAGGAAATGAAACCTTTTCCTAATAAAAAACTTTTCTGAGAAACTGAGAAATAAAGCCAAGCTTCTGTGTGCAGTCACCGTCTTACATCGTGTGTTTCTTTCTTCTTCCAAAATGAAACTGTTCAAATCACATGGCAGCACCTCGATACATTTAGGCATGTAAACATGGTCAAGACCACCTGCTGAAGCTCAAATCCAGCATCAAATGGAGAAAAAAAAAGATTATTTAAGGTATTTTAAACGCCTTGTTGAGGTCAAAGGAGAATAGCCAGACTGACTGATTTAGACTGATAGGAACAACAGCAACTCAAAAACCACCTGTTACAACCAATGTATGCGGAAGGGCATCTCTCAGTGCACAAAGCAGATGGGCTACAGCAGCACAAGAGCACACAGGGTCTGTCAGCTTTGCAGCATAATGTGAATCTGACAAATCTTCCACAGCTGTGTAATGCTAACATAGACGGAAATCTCAAAGGAATGTTTGAGGAACCTTGTTGAATTTATGCCATAAAGAATCAAGGCAATTCTGAAAGGGTGCCTAACCCAGTACTGCTCAGATATACTTACTGAAGTAGCTGGTGAATGCATCACCTCTTCCAGTATCATTGTAAATGCACACTTTGCGTACTTGTAAAAGTTTACAGCAGTTTATCATGTTATTTGTCTAGAAAACCCTTCACTGTCTTCCAGGTGTGAGGTTTATGAGCCTGATAAAACCTTTGATTTTCTGAGAAACTGAGAAATAAAGCCAAGCTCAAAGCTTCGGCTGTTTCTTTCTTCTTCTAAAAAGAAACTGTTCGGAGCTCTGATCCTGTTTTTGGCTCTCTAAGAACAGATTTCATTTGTCTTGTCTGGCAAGGTTCTTTTTAAATTATTATCTGAATTAATTTATTTTCTTTACCAAAACTGTAAATGACACGAAGGTAATCGAAGGATAGCAGGGTGAAGACCACCTTGAAAAGCACAACTGAAGCATGATTGTAAGTGATGGGGAAAAAGAACAATTTATCAAACTTTCTCTTTCTCCTTTTTTTCTTGCTGAATGATTTCTGGGAATTAAAAATAAAGTTGCTTCATTCTAAAAATGAAAATGTGAAGTGAACATTAAAGATATAGTACTCAAGTTGTGATACATTATCACACAAAAGAAATGCTTTCTTCCAGATAGCTCTACTGAAAAACAAAACAAAACAAAAATCCTTTATGGCTTTCTTCCTGCAATAACAAGGATAATGCAGATTAATGTCTTAATATTTTACCTGTCTAAAGTGTTGGTCTGTTGGTCTAAAGTGACCTATCACTTTAGAACAAAGGTCTAAAGGTTTAAAAAGGTTTAAAAACAAAGGTCACTCCAGTCTTCCTTCTACAGATCTGATTCAAGGCCAGTTTACTTTGAGACTGCTAAGTTGCTATATTTACGTACCCGGTGAGCTTGTGTGAATTATAGCTGCAACTTTTTATCTGTTCTCCCACTCCCACTTCTCACCCATCTTTACAGTCCTTTTAATCAAATTTTGATTTGATCTAAACTTGACAGAAATATTGCCAAACCATGTAGTGATACCATAACTGTCATGGTCCTGAGTCTGTTGACTCAGGGTTTTGTGTTTATTAATATTTTCTTATGTTCTTGTTTATTCTGGTTATGTATTCTCTTAAGATTTGCTAGTTGTTAGGTTTTGCTTCTGTGCTTCCTCTGTAAAGTGTCTAGTCATCCCTGCCCGTGTGTTCCCTCTATTCTCTGTGCAAAGCCCGTGTCTCTAAGTATGTCTCTGCATGTGTGTTGAGTTTCCTGTTTTACTTTGAAGGTCTGTGTCTTATGTCAGTCTATTCAGCTTGCATTCTCCCTGTCTCGTCATGGTTAATAGGTTCAGCTGTGTCTCACTCCTGTATGCAGTTTCCACATTCCCCTTTGTGCTTATATAATGTGTGTTTTCCCTTGCTTGTCACTGGTCCGTCTGTGTTACCTCCACGTGTCATCCTGTGTTTCACCCTGTGTGTTATCCTGCGAGTCATGGTTTCAGTTTTGTTTAGTTAGTTTTTCCCAGTTTAGGTTTATCTCAGTTTCTGTCATTCCCATCTCTGCTCAGTCTATTTTGTCACCATTTTGAAAATAAAGCTCACTCTCATCAAAGCCAGTGCCTGCATTTGGCTCCTTCGTTCGCCACTCTACACATTTGCCACCACAGCCGTGACAATAACAGATGATAAATTCAACAATTATCGTGTTATCTATAAAAAGTAACATGAGGTACTCTTTTTACACAATACAAGTGCTGGCTAATTAAGCCCACACATACTCCACGGGATGAATCGACTGTAACTTATATGGTTATTGCTAACTTACAAAGAAGGTTGACTTCAGAAATGCACGGTCTAAATGTCAAACATTTAACCTGCATAGTTAGTGTGTGGTTTTTTGTGGAGTTTTTGGAATAGACATTTATTTTGTTGGCATCTGATCATCGTAATCGGAACATTAATTAAAAGGGTCGTTGTTTTGTTTTTTATTAATATAAGAAGATAAGAAGAGCTTTATTTATCCCAAGGGAAATTCTTTTGTCATACACATGCTCAATGCAGCAAGAGAGACAGAGGAACAGAGGAATAAGATATACAATATATGCAATAAGAATACTAGCATACAGTAATATACAGTAGGATAGTGCAAATATAACATCAAATAACTCTAACGAAGTAACAATATAACTATAAGTAATATCCTGAAAAATAAATAGCTTAGCTATCAGTGCAGGTGATTCTAAAAGTGGCATAGTATTGTCCATATGAATAAAAGAGAGTAGCAGCATATGATGGGGAGATGAACCAAACATTCGATGAAAAACTGTTGGGTGATATTGCACAGTCTGAATGGGAACAGAATAAGTTTGTCATTAATCCTCAGAAAAATCACATGCAGTGCAAGGAAGAGTTGTACAGTCTTATTGCCACCGTTTGAAGGATTTCCTGTGGCGGTAGTTCTGCATTTTGGGCGATGAGTCTTTTGCTGCGTGTGCTCGATGGTCCATCATGGGGCGTGCATGGGGTGGGAGGGGTTGTCCATGATACAAAGAAGTTTTTAGCATTCTCCTCTCAGACACCTCCTCCAGGTTCTCCAGTCTGACACCCAGGACAAGTCCTGGTCCTTTGCCTTTTCTTTTTTTTTCTTTTTTTCTTTTGCTACATTTTCTGATGGCTTCTTTAGACCACATCCTTGTTATCGCAGGAAGACAGCCAAAAAGCACTGAGATCCGAACTTGCCCTACCGCTATGGACCGATGTTTCAGCCTTACTACAAGTTGTTCTGCAGTGTATTAAGAAGTGTTTAAAGCTGTGTCTTCAGCCATAATGACTGTCTTCCACTGAAGCTGTGGAACAACTACATCTTAATGATGTTTTACTTTGTTCTTTACCAATAATTACAATACAGGATTAATTTTAAAAAAAAATTTACAATGTACACAGTTGTGTTGTGTCACACTTGAAAAGATTTCACCATCAAACAGCCAACAGTACACTATTGTCCAATTAATTTATTCACAATTTTAAATAAAATTTTCTGTGTAAAAAGAAAAAGAACAGTAACTCGAGATAAAATGTTCCTTCTTTCATAATTATATATAAATGTATAATATTTTTGCAGATTGATTTTGTCCAGGGGTTTTTGTTGTTGTTGTTGTTTTCATAACAGTTATTTTATTATTATGATAAAATGCAAATAGAATTACCACATTTTATCATAATAAAACCTTTGGTTTCATCAGGTCACCTTTCCTGACAGACCGACGGGGAATTAAACATTTAGCCCTTGTAAGTTAAAGCAGCCTAGCTGATTGTTGTTGCTGACCATGTCCATCCCTTTATGACCATAGTGTACTCATGTTCCAATGACACACAATCTCACAAAGTTCAAATTTTCTCAGACTGTTTTCTTAAATGCAACATAAACGGTCACCAGATTGTAGTTCAATAAAGTAGCCGACCTTTGGGATGTGGTGGAATGGAGCATTTGTCTCATGGATGTACAACAGCTGTGTGAGGCTATCATGTCAACATGGATCACAATCTCTGAGGAATGTTTCAAGCACTTTGTTGAATTGATGCCATCATAGAATTAAGGCACTTCTGATGGTAAAATGAGGTCCAACCAAGTAGGAACAAGCTATTCTTAATGAAGTTTATGATTGCTGCCTTTTGCAGAAAAGGAAATCCATCCATGTGCATCTTAAAACCAGTGATCATTTGGTAGCATTAACTTCTTTTCTAAACATATTGCGCAATGTTGCATCGACACAAAGTTAAATTACCCCCTCAACAGGGCGGGGTGTTCAGTACCGTCCTACTCACTTTCTCAGGAATTGAAACTGAAGAGCTGAACAAAGCCTATTTCACTTTCTGTCCTCCTTACACATCGTGTACTTCTTTCTTACTTCTCACCATTAAACCTTTTGGAGCTCTAATCCTGGTTTTTGTCCACTTATGGGCTTATGATTCATTTGTCTTGTTCTTTACCACATAATCATATAATCACTGGTCCTTTCAGCTCTTCCATTTTTAAACCAAACTGTAAGAGACATGATCACCTTGAAAAGCACATCTGAACCACAATTATTCTGTGATGGAAAAAAAACCATAACTCTTAAAAAATAGGTGAATATGTAAGATTTTTTTTCCATTGACAGTTTGATTTAAAATACACTATAGTCATGTACAGATGCAAAACTATTTTTAATTGCCTTTATAAATAAATATATCAAATTATGGAGCTCACAGTATTTTGCAATAGAAATGGCAGATCCTGAAGGCCCACAGCCCGCGGTACGTGCAGCACTGCACTCTGAAACAAATTCATTTCAATTGCTTGCATCTCGCAATAAGGTTTCGCTTTGCTTTTTGTTGAACTTGAAATTGAATCTTAACAAAAAAGCTATTTACCTTCATATACTCTATAGATCTGCAGGTTATTATTTTATCTAATCTGGTTCTTGTTGATTTGTTTCTTTATTAATATAAGTCCTGGTCCTTTGCCTTTTCTTTTCTTTTTTTTCTTTTTCTGGTGCATTCTCTGAGCTGTGGTACCACAAACTTTATAAGAAGCCTTTGCTCTGAATGAAAAAAAAAGCTTTTCTTCATCTCATTAAGACATCTGCAGTCTAATGGATGATGCTTTGTATTTGAAGAATCTTCATCCATGTATGACAGCTGTCTTTCTTTCTCTGCAGCATGTGGATTACAATGCTACGTATGTGGACTCTCTGACCCTCACTCCTGCACTGATGTCTTAACTTGTCCTGCTGGTATGGACCGATGTTTCAGCCTTACTACAAATGGTAAGTTGTTCTGCAGTGTATTAAGAAGTGTTTAACGATGTAAATCATACATTTTATGAGCATAGCGTTACTTAAACTGAGGTTTTCCCATCATGTCTAACAGGTACCATCACTAAGAGCTGCATAAAGAGTGCCTTATAAGATAAGATAAGATAAGATAACTCTTTATTGTCATTGCACAGTCATACATAGTACACTAGTACAATGAAATTGGAAAACTGTCCTACGTCGGCAACAACCAACCATGTAACACAACACAACATGACACGATACGACACATCACAACGCAACACAAACAACACAACACAGTATAATAACTTAGTTAAAAAGAAGAAGAAGAAGAAGTGTATTTGTATTACTGTTATTATTGCACATTAATTTTATGTGTCAGTCCTATGAGCTGCTGTGAAGGGAACTTGTGCAACAATGCTATCCCAACTGGTCCCAGTGTTATGCTCCTGCTGGTGTCTTCAGCCATAATCACCATCTTCCTCTGAAGCTCTGGAACAACTGCATCTTAATCATGTTTTACTTTGTTCTTAACCAAAATCTACAATCCAGGAATAATTAACAACTCGTTGATAAGGATGGACAAAGCTCCCTTTGAGATTTTCAAACTCCATAATGCTTTGGACAAAGATGCAATTTTTTATAGTTTACCAGAGTTTTAATCACAGCTGATTTTAAATCAGTCAATATGTGACTGAAGTGCAGGCATCCAGCTTTCTCTGAATATGTGCACTGTACTTCACCAAAGTCTTTAAACAGGAAGGTCTCTCCACCAGGCAGAAACGTTAGAATGCCACGAGGTACTTATGTGGGCAGTCAGTGCATCTACATTTGTCACATTTCACCTCTAAATAAGGGTTGTAAACTCTTGCAGATTTCTCTGAAAGACTGTCTACAGTCTCTCTCCTATGTTGTCTTGGGTTTCATTTAATCGTGTTCTTCTCAGTTCTGTCCTTGAGCGCTCTCAAGGGGTTTTTCTATGCAAAAACACATCAAATCAGCTATCTAGGAAACGATTCAAAGGAGTCTTAAACTGGCATGGCTCCATGTAAGCGTTAGTGAGTCAGCTTTGCTGATAAGCAGGCCTTGCAAATCCAGCCCCGTCCAAAAATGCCTCTCTACCCCCCCAACTTTTATGTTATAAATACAATTAAATTTTAAAGTCTGACAATGAAAGTCTTAAATATCCACACTGGCAATAAGTCAGCGCAGTTACAACTCAAGTTAATAATCCTGCTATTTCAAGTATTAAAATTATGCTAGTTTGTCCAGTTAATTTAAGCCTCTGAAAAGGCGAGTCTGTGTAATCTCCAAACAGTTAGTACTGTTTTTGTAAAAGCCCTTAAATTAAAGCTTAAAGTATGCACTTCAAATGCATATAGCTGTGCATTTAAAATACACTATACACCACAAAAACTGCTTTTATCCAACAAACTGTACCAAACTGGAACGACACAGGTGCAGCTGTCTATTTTCCCACCACTTCAAACCTACTCATTCACAAATAATTTCATGAGCTCATTCTGAGACTCAGACATGAAGTTGGACTGAACTTACCAACAATGTTATTTTGTCTTTTGTAAAAGACAGTATCAGGAATATATATGGCACTGTGCAAAAATGTCTGTGTGGATGAGTAAGCTGGAAAAAAACATCATTAATGTTAACAGCTTCCATTTAATAACGTCTAACATTCTTACCAGTTATACTACATACAACACTTCTTTGTGTGTCAAAGAGCTTTTCAAATAAAAGAAGAACATATATGTTTAAAGCACTTCTGGTGGTAAAATGAGGTCAAACCGAGTACTAGTAAGCTATTCTTAATGAAGTTTATGATTGCTGCCTTTTGCAGTACTGCAAAACCATCCTGTGTATCTTAACAGCAGTGATCATCTGGTAGCATTAACATCATTTGGAGAATATGTGGCGCAAGAGCAAGCGCAGATGTGCACACAAATGAGAGTAATGTTGCATCGACATAAGGTGAATTCACTTTCTCAAGGGGGTGTTCAGTACCTCCCTACTCACTTTCTGAGAAATTGAAACTGAAGAGCTAAACAAAGCCTATTTGACTTTCTGTCCTCCTCACACATCGTGTACTTCTTTCTTACTTCTCACCATGAAACTTCTTGGAGCTCTGATCCTGGTTTTGAGTTTGTCTGCAGGTAAGAGCAGCTCATGATTCACTTGTCTTGTTCTTTACCAGATAATCAGATAATCACTGGTCCTTTCAGCTCTTCCATTTTTAAACCAAACTGTAAGAGAAATGAAACTGAAGAGAGGTTCAGATCACCTTGAAAAGCACATCTGAACCAAAATTCTTCTGTGATGGGAAAAATCATAACTCTTAAAAGTAGGTGAATATATGAGATTTTTTTTCCATTAAAGTTTGATTTAAAATACACTATAGTCATGTACAGCAAGCTATTATTAATGAAGTTTATGATTGCTGCCTTTTGCAGTAAAGGAAATCATCCATGTGCATCTTAAAACTAGTGATCATTTGGTAGCATTAACTTCTTTTGTAAACATATTGCACAGTGGTGCATCGACACAAAGTTAAATTACCTCCTCAACAGGGTGGGGTGTTCAGTACCGTCCTACTCACTTTGTCAGGAATTGAAACTGAAGAGCTGAACAAAGAAACAAAGCCTACTTGACTTTCTGTCCTCCTCGCACATCGTGTACTTCCTTGTTACTTCTCACCATAAAACTTCTTGGAGCTCTGATCCTGGTTTTGATTTTGTCCACAGGTAAGAGCAGCTTATGATTCATTGGTCTTGTTCTTTACCAGATAATCAGATAATCACTGATCCTTTCAGCTCTTCTATTTTTAAATAAAACTGTAAGAGACATGAAACTGAAGAAAGATTCAGATCACCTTGAAAAGCACATCTGAACCACAATTCTTCTGTGATGGAAAAAAGGAATAATTTTTGTACTATTAACAGTTTAAAATACTATAAAAATGTTTTTATAACATGATATATATAGCAGATCCTGAAGGCCCTTTTACATAGTACAGGGCTGCGCTCTGAGACGCATTCACTTCTATTGCTTGCACCGCGCAATAACGGTTTCGTATGTCAAGCCATCTAGGTCAAAATTTGCCACTTTCCGAAGCCGTCTGGTTAAGAAATTATGTAAAAATCACCATTGAATGAGTCAGGACACGTAAAAGTCTGCGACAAACCCGCCAGAACACCGTACTTTACGCCAGTGAGTGGCGTTTGAACACATCATTACCAGTGGCGAAAGAAATCGACCTCCTTTTTTTTTTTCTTTTTTTTTTCTTTTTTTTTTTCTTTTTTTTTTTTTTGAAATCGACCTCCTTTTCAGGTCAATTAAACGCCACTTCGTACGTCACGCGGCTAAGCTAAACAAACAAACAAACAAACAAACAAACAAACAAAGGTCACTTTAGTCTTCCTCCGGCAGATCTGATTCAAAGCCAATTTACTCCCGAGAAATACAGCGGCTGGACCTTTAACTAACAACACACTGTGGGACAAACTGTGGACACAAGCAGTTTGTGTGGTTGCTGATGTTTGTCGAGCTGAAAGAAACGTTGCATTTGAAATTACCTGCCACAACATGTTCCACCTTTATGCTCGCTCGACTTTTGTAGAACTAGCCAGATGTTGGCACCTGCAGTGCCCAAAAAAGAAGAAGAAGTAAACACCGGCTCACTTTCAACCCTGTATATGGCACACACGTTTTTTTCTTTTTTTTTTCTTTTCTTTTTTTGGCATCTTTCATGTCTTTTAATCACATATCTTGGTGATTAATACACAAACAGAACCAGTGATGGGAATAACAGCGTTATAAGTAGCGGCGTTACTTTTTTCAGTAACTAGTAATCTAACTAATTACTATTTCTATCGTTACAACGCCGTTACTATGGAAGCGTAGAGCTGCCACCCAGGCAAAAGAAAAGTAGAGTTATATCACATTATAACATGAAAAGTTTATTGTTCTAACAATATACTGTCATGTTAGTACAATATACTTTTCACGTTTGAACAACATAAAATCATGTTATTATAATATACATCATTATCACGTTCGTACAATATAATATTTATATTGTTAGAACGTTATAATTATGAGGTTCATACAATATAATATTTATAATGTAAGAAGTGAAAGGTTTTTGTTATAACGTGACATCTGAACCACGATTCTTCTGCGATGGAGAAAAAAAAGAATAACTCTTAAAAAATGGCTGACTTTGTAACTTTTGTACTATTAACAGTTTGATTTAAAATAAACTATAGTCATGTACGGATCCAAAACTACAAAAGAAATTGACTTTGAGTTACCTTACTGATCCAAACTTTAGTATCAATAAGGAAAATAAAAATAATTAAATACAAATAAAAACCTGGTTGCTTAAGCGCATCTAGACTGACCAATGACACTTTGCATTTGCAGATTCTTAATCCACGAGTGCCAGTATTCAGTATTCTTTTTTTTCTGTACAGCATGTGGATTAAGATGCTATTCATGTACAGCTTCTGATCCTCACTCCTGCACACAAACCACAACATGTTCCTACCCCTTTAACCGATGCTACACCTTGTATGTGAGCGGTAAGTTATTTCTAAACATCAGTAGTGTTTAAAGCTGTAAATCAGACGTGTTCTGAGCTGACATATTGCTAAATGATTGGAACTAGGCCTTAATGTTGTTGCTCAAACTGAGGTTTTCCCATCATGTCTTACAGGCACCGTCACTAAGGGCTGCCAATACAGTGCGTCATGTATCAAGCCTTTTAGCTGCTGTGAAGGGAACTTGTGCAACAGTGCTATACCAACTGGTCCCAGTGTCGTGCTCCTGCTGGTGTCTTCAGCCATAATCACCGTCTTCCTCTGAAGCTCTGAAACAACTACATCTTAATGATGTTTTACTTTGTTCTTAACCAAAAATTACAACCCTGGAATATTAAGCCATTTTTTAAACAATGTATGGATATTTCTTTTCAATAAAACCACAATAATGTATCAACTACTGCATTGTTTAATTCCTAGGATTCTGCAATTAACTTCACTACAGCAAAAAGATTTTTTGTGAGCTCTAACAGAAATACAAACAAAACAGGACAGAAAAATAGACGTTATTGCGAGCAGATCAATCATTTATTTTTTTAGCTGTCTGATAAAGACTTAATTACTTTTTACAGTTATTTCCACAAGTGCAGAAATCACTTTTCCCACCCGTTTGATGTGCTCACTCTGTGACTGAGATGACTCTTTCATAAGGGACGCATCAGGCATATACAGTGTTTGCAACTGTGAAAAACGGGTCTTTAAACATGAATAACCTGAAAAAG
>NC_052953.1:12971858-12975926 GCF_013358895.1 Oreochromis aureus | reverse complement strand
ATTATCGCTGTGGGAAGAAACTGATAAAAGAGAACAGAACAAGTCTTGTAGTGAACAACAGTCTAAGACATCAAAAGGTCATCATGCAGTATTCTATCATATGCAAACTTATATCATTAAAAGTTTATACTGACTACTAAGTACAATTCTCCATTAACAACATCACTACAGCAAAAACATTTTTTCTGAGCTAGAACAGAAAGACAAACAAAACAGGACAGAAAAATAGAAGTTATTGTGAGCAGATCAATAATTTATTTTTTTAGCTGTCTGATGAAGGCTTAATTGCTTTTTACAGTTATTTCCACAAGTGCAGAAATCACTTTTCCCACCCATTTGATGTGCTCACTCTGTGACTGAGATGACTCTTTCATAAGAGACGCATCAGGCATATACAGTGTTTGCAACTGTGAAAAACGGGTCTTTAAACATGAATAACCTGAAAAAGCCAACAGTGATGCAAAAGTCAAGTAGGTGACTTTCACCTAGTCTGATTACAGGTAAATACACATAAGTCATTCATGACAATACATACAGTACTTCTCTAGATGGCACATGAAAAGCAAACATATACCACATGCATAAAGAAAATTAAATATTTGTTCTTTGGCAGTCTACCTTCTAATTGTGCCAAGCACTCAATCACACAGGGGGGGGGGAAGCAACAAAAACAACAATTTTAACACAGAAAACTTTCCCTTTAACAGTCACATCTCTGTTGTGTCACACTGAGGATTTCACCATCACACCCCAAACGTCAAACAGTACCACTTATTTTAAGTAAATGTCCTTTAAAAACCTTCATACATATGCTATATTTTACATTTTGCGATCTAACCTATTTAACATAGGTTAGATTCTCACACAATCTCACACAAGCTTTCCTGGTTTCACAACAAAGATGACAAAGTAAGGTTACTAAAAAGAAGTACGAAATTATGTATGCATCCATTTACTTATTCATTTGAAGAAATGCTGCTGTGTACTGTGTCAGTAAAAACCACTCTATGTAAAATTTTAACACTTCTTGTGGTAGGATCAAGAATGCAAGAAAAAAAAAAACATAAACACGGCCAATTTATAGGATTTATCATTTGTAAGTTGCTGTAATTCCAAGACAAATTCATATATAGTAACACCGCTGTTTTCATTATTTTCAAGCAAGGCATTCAAATTACTTGGTGTGCTTTACTCTCATGCTGGCAATCACTATGAAAGAGCAGACAAACATTTAAACTCTTCATGCGCTTTGCAATGTCACTGCTTTGAAACACTGCATCAAAAACATCAATGTATGTAGAAATGTGTTTTATCCCTCTGGTTCTCTGTGCTGAGGTTTGCATACCATAGATTAGCTAATAAGGCAAATGAAGCCACAAGGCAGACATAGATGGCACACTAATATATGGCATCTTTGAGAATAATAACTGTTTTACAAGGTAAATCAGTTATAATAATAGAGTACTGTGCAAAAGTCTTGAGCCACCCCTCATTTCTCTTTATTTTAAAGCTATGACTGGGAAATAGGACAGCAATTTATTGAAATATGCAAACATACAGAGAAAAAACAACAAATGAGGCAAAAACAGAGTTTGTACAATTCTACTGAGTTTGAAAGTCAGTATTTGGTACGACCACCTTTATTCTTTAACACTGCCTGAACTCTCTTAGGTAAGCTTGTGTGTCATTTCTTTAAGTAGTCTGCTGATCCCCAACACTACTGGCCAAAATGTAGCCCCAAACCCTGACAGTTGACACTTGACTGTGCTGTAGACACTCGCCATTGTACCGTTGATGATTTGATCCCCCCCCAAAAAATTTGGATTCATCACTCCATCAGATTGCCACTGATTTTCAGTCCAATTCTTTTGTAATTAGACCCACCTCAGCCTTTTCTCCCCATTTCTCTTGCTTAAGAATGGCTTCTTGACAGCCACTCTTTTACTGAGACCATTTCTGATAAGGCCTCAGTGAACAGTAGATGAAATGAAGCACAAATTTCTTAAGGACACAACTTAAGAAACAGAGATTGTTCGCTAGCTATTTATGTCTGTAATTTCTTTTGTCCAATTGTCCAGTTTCCTCAATGTTTTTAAGGACACACCGAACACCATATACCAAGTTTTCTCATATAACCTTGGTGGTGCAAAAATACAATTTTATGCCTGTCAGACCGTGTAAACCTTGACATTTTTGTTGATTCGGCTAAAAAAAAAAAAAAAAGACCGGCTGGTAGCAAAACAGTTCCTAAGATACAATTTAAAATTGGTTCCTTACAAAGTTGTCTGTGATAAACACAACAGTAGTTCATCCCTTGTGTTAGGTGTCTTCCTTTAAGCTCTAGTTATTCATAGGTCAGTGTTAAGTGGCTTCGCAAACAATAAACACTCATCTAAAAATAGTCAGCTACATGCCTTGGACTGAAAACAAGTAAAAGCCAAAATCCATAGAAAAACAAAATCTGAAAGACAAGACAAGCCTGGACAACTATTGCCCAAAAAACACTTAAAAATTGCAAGAAAGTTTGGCTCCTTCGAATTAAAATAAGAAAATGAGAAGCGGTGCAAGACTTTTGCACAGTAATGTATAACAAATATATTACTGTGGATCAATAATAAATATCTTTTAAATGTACCCTGAGCAGTTAAGTTGACTTGTGCAGACTTTTTTATTAAAAAGCATAAAGCAGTAGATTTTGGCACTAAAAATAATATAATGGCACTATAGGTTATGGGACTCACTGACATAAAAGTATTTGCAGCTTATTCGTCACCCCTTATTCATCCCCAGAATCATGCATATTTTAAAACATCCAACAGTATCCACAAATAAAAATTAATAAATATAAAGAGCAATTAATCAAAAGACTGTAAAATGTAGATGTAAGTGCAATGCAAATTAATGCATGTTAGCTTAAAAAGTTAAAAACACAGGGTTAAGTATGGCTAGAGTGCATTTTTTTATTGCCCAACCCAGTCACCCCCAAAAAGACCCCCTAAATGGTACAGTTACTTCTAATAATAAGCTAATGGAAAGAATATTAACCCAAAACCACCATTATGCTTGCTGTAGAGTTTTGGGCTTTGAGAAAAAAAACGCAGTATAAGATGGCCACTAAGGCTAAGAATGGTGATGATACAATCACAGATCGGATCTTCTATTGGCTGTGAAAGGCACACAAGGATGAGGATTAGCTTAAGGATGCAAAATGAGAATTAGAAGGTAATTCTAATTCTTTGGGCGGAGGGTTTTAATCTGCAGGCAGAAGTCCTGACAAAGAGCAGGATGGAAGAGACATGAGGTTAATCTTCATTAAAATGTCACTCTACTCTCAACTCAAGCTTCTGGTGGTGCCTCCCTGCTTTTACTTGGCATGTGTGCTCAAAAGAATGTGTGCGTGTGTGCGGGCGCGTGCGTGTGTCCGGTTTTCAATTCTTTAATGCCTTCAAAGAACCCTTGTAAAGAAAGCGATCTCATCCAGGTCCACAGGGTAATCAGTGAGGTACATGGGACCTTTATCATAATGTTCCCCCTTGTAGCTTTTCCATCGTCCTGCAGGCAAGTAGATATCCCTCTCTTGCTTTCCTGGCTCCAACACTGGAGCCACCATGAGGTCATCCCCAATCAGGAACTGGGAGTCGATCTTATAGGCAGCCTCATCATCATTGGCAATCCACCAGAGGGGCCTTATGATTGGGTCTCCTGTATCAAGAACCACGTGTGCCAATTCAAGAACTTTTGGTGCCACCAGAGTTTCATGGAGCCCTGTGAACTTCTGCGCTATCTTTACCACCTGCAGATGTACAAAGACACTGGGTTAGCATGGAACAAATGCCACCTAACAGACAGCAGAGTAATTTAAAACCATCCACACTTCCTGCTTCAATTTATCCATCAAACCACATAGAAAAAGAACTGACTTACTGTTTTTGGCTTGTGATCAGTACATCAGAAATATTTGTTGATGAAAATGGCATTTTATTTATTCTTTTTTGGGGGGGGGAGAAAAATCTGATTTTCTTTAGCGCTTTATAGTGTACGGAGGTCAGAAGAAGGTAGGGCAACATT